>NW_027640993.1:0-20000 GCF_949752795.1 Hyperoodon ampullatus | reverse complement strand
CACTGCTTACAAGAACCTCAACTTGGGTACACATTAAATATCCCAGGAAATATAAAATTGGTTCAAAATATTGTGGTACTTACGTACGATGGAATATCCCTCAACCATGAAATAAAAGTCATAAGACCAGTAGCAGCAAAATGAGTGGATTCAGGTGCGATGATTCTAAGTGAAATAAGTCACACAGAAAAAGAAACTTATCAAAAGATATCACTTATGAAGATCCTGTAAACATGGCTACACTTGAACTGAGTTAGGAAAGAGAACAGTGTCTCACATTTAGAAAACACTCTTATGCCTGCTTAAGGGGGAAGGAGAGGTGGGGTGATGCATAAACCCAGAGTTTGATATAAGCACAGGTACCGTTCCAAAAACCAACTATGGAATAGACAAGACCTACACCTTCCTCAGTGAAAGGGACTCAAAACCCCATATTTCCCGCAGAGGAATATATCTGACTAGTAAGAATCTTAAAACCTTTGTATTGATATGTCTCCGTAAGGGGATCAAGTGTGTCTAGACTGGCATAAACATGGCAGCGAGAATCAGCTCAAACCCACTATAAAAAGGAATTTCAAAAACAAAACAAAAAAACTGGGAAATTCTTTACAATTCCTTCAGGGTCTCTGATGAAACCTGGAATGACCCTATCTACAATGACAGCTGGATGTGGCATAAGGAGGGACAGTTGGGACTGAGACGATTGGTGAGGTTGGGTGAGCAAATGCAGACCCTTTAAAGCACAAATGCCTGGCACCCATTCCATGGGTCCCAACTATCCAGGTTGAATGGAATATTACTACAGCTATAACATGTACGGGAAACCTAGAGAACGGACAAACTGTGAATACGAAAGGTTTCTAAAACTCAACGAATAGTCCCTCTCCTGGTGCTCCGGTTTGACTTTCCATCTGCTTTACTATCAACCTCCCAACTTGGAGAGACAGCCCCTTTAAACTCCTGGTTCACACAGGTTTCCAATTTGGCAGAGGATGAAAGGGAAGAGGGAGAACCAATGAGAGAGTAGCTGTTAGGCATTTGGACGGGCACATATCACTCTAACTTCACGGCAGGAAGAAGAATTAACCAAAGTATCTGCCCCCCACCGGGACCCAGCATAGGTCCTGAACCAAAATTTTGGACTTGCGGTCAGCTCACCAAAAACGAGTTGAAAATTGGAGCTCAGGGGCACAGCAATTCACAAACTGGCCGAGTAATAAAGGACAACTATCGTCCAAAAATCTGTTGAGGGAAGGCAACGAGGCGGACTTGAAAGCGAGGCAGAATAGCAGGAAACAGATTTCAAGAGGTACGTTGGAATCCCCTTTAAAGCACAGGAAGAGGGGCACAACTTCGACAATGATGCACTTGGCCAAAAAGGGCGTATGCATTTTCTCCTGAATATAGTCAGGAGAAAACGCATACGCCCTTTTTGCCCAGGCAAGCAAGCGGGCAATGCAAATCTGCACTACAAAGAAGTTTCACTTCCCACGGGTCGAAAGGGATATCCACAAAATGTGTAAAAACCAGAAAGGCAAGACAGGCCCTGGAGAACAGGGAGCCTTGTTATGCTGATGGGCGGGATGTAAATTGCCAACTGCCTCTCTGGAGGAGTGCATTGTGTTCCCTAAATCAAGTAAACAACAGAGCTACAGAGCCAAGGGCACTTCCAGTCTAGGGAATATACCTTGGGAAAACTGAAAATCAATAAGACAGAGCCACCCCAAAATTTAGGGCTGCACTGCTTACAAGGACCTCAACTTGGGTACACCTTAAATATCCCAGGAAATATAAAAATGGTTCAAAAAATTGTGCTACTTACGTACGATGGAATATCCCTCAGCCATGAAATCAATGTCATAAGACCAGTAGAAGCAAAATGGGTGGATTCAGGTACGATGATTCTAAGTGAAATGAGTCACACAGAAAAAGAAACTTATCATAAGATATCACTTATGAAGATCCTGTAAACATGGCTACACTTGAACTGAGTTAGGAAAGAGAACAGTGTCTCACATTTAGAAAACACTCTTATGCCTGCTTAAGGAGGAAGGAGAGGTGGGGTGATGCATAAAACCAGAGTTTGATATAAGCACAGGTACCGTTCCAAAAACCAACTATGGTATAGACAAGACCTACACCTTCCTCAGTGAAAGGGACTCAAAACACCATATTTCCCGAAGAGGAATATATCTGACTAGTAAGAATCTTAAAACCTATGCATTGATATGTCTCCGTAAGGGAATCAAGTGTGTCTAGACTAGCATAAACATGGCAGCGAGAATCAGCTCAAACCCACTATAAAAAGGAATTTCAAAAACAAAACAAAAAAAATGGGGAATTCTTTGCAATTCCTTCAGGGTCTCTGATGAAACCTGGAATGACCCTATCTACAATGACAGCTGGATGTGGCATAAGGAGGGACACTTGGGACTGAGACGATTGGTGAGATTCGGTGAGCAAATGAAGACCCTTTAAAGCACAAATGCCTGGCACCCATTCCATGGGTCCCAACTCTCCAGGTTGAAGGGAATATTACTACAGCTATAACAAGTACGGGAAACCAAGAGAACGGACACACTGTGAATACGAAAGGTTTCTAAAACTCAACGAATAGTCCCTCTCCTGGTGCTCCGGTTTGACTTTCCATCTGCTTTACTATCAAGCTCCCAACTTGGAGAGACAGCCCCTTTAACCTCCTGGTTCGCACAGGTTTCCAATTTGGCAGAGGATGAAAGGGAAGAGGGAGAACCAATGAGACAGTAGCTGTTAGGCATTTGGACGGGCACATATCACTGTAATTTCCCGGGAGGAAGAAGAATTAACCAAAGTCTCAGCCCCGCACCGGGAACCAGCATAGGTCCTGAACCAAAATTTTGGACTTGCGGTCAGCTCACAAAAACGAGTTGAAAAATGGAGCTCAGGGGCACAGCAATTCACAAACTGGCCGAGTAATAAAGGACAACTATCGTCCAAAAATCTGTTGAGGGAAGGCAACGAGGCGGACCTGAAAGCGAGGCAGAATAGCAGGAAACAGATTTCAAGAGGTACGTTGGAATCGCCTTTAAAGCACAGGAAGAGGGGCACAACTTCGACAAAGATGCACTTGGCCAAAAAGGGCGTATGCGTTTTCCCCTGAATATATTCAGGAGAAAACGCATACGCCCTTATGGGCCAAGCAAGCAAGCAAGCAATGCAAATCTGCACTACAAAGAAGTATCACTTCCCACCGGTCAAAAGGGACTTCCACAAAATATGTAAAAAACAAAGAGGCAAGACAGGCCCTGGAGAACAGGGAGCCTTGTTATGCTGATGGGCGGGATGTAAATTGCCAAGTGCCTCTCTGGAGGAATGCATTGTGTTACCTAAATCAAGTAAACAACAGAGCAACAGAGCCAAGGGCACTTCCAGTCTAGGGAATATACCTTGGGAAAACTGAAAATCAATAAGACAGAGCCACCCCAAAATTTAGGGCTGCACTGCTTACAAGGACCTCAACTTGGGTACACCTTAAATATCCCAGGAAATATAAAAATGGTTCAAAAAATTCTGGTACTTACGTACGATGGAATATCCCTCAGCCATGAAATCAATGTCATAAGACCAGTAGCAGCAAAATGGGTGGATTCAGGTACGATGATTCTAAGTGAAATAAGTCACACAGAAAAAGAAACTTATCATAAGATATCACTTATGAAGATCCTGTAAACATGGCTACACTTGAACTGAGTTAGGAAAGAGAACAGTGTCTCACGTTTAGAAAACACTCTTATGCCTGCTTAAGGGGGATGGAGATGTGGGGTGATGCATAAAACCAAGGTTTGATATAAGCACAGGTACCGTTCCAAAAACCAAGTACGGAATAGACAAGACCTACACCTTCCTCAGTGAAAGGGACTCAAAACACCATATTTCCCACAGAGGAATATATCTGACTAGTAAGAATCTTAAAACCTATGTATTGTTATGTCTCCATAAGGGAATCAAGTGTGTCTAGACTGGCATAATCATGGCAGCGAGAATCAGCTCAAACACACTATAAAAAGGAATTTCACAAACAAAACAAAAAAACTGGGAAATGCTTTACAATTCCTTCAGGGTCTCTGATGAAACCTGGAATGACCATATCTACAATGAGAGCTGGATATGGCATAAGGCTGGACACTTGGGACTGAGACGATTGGTGAGATTGGGTGAGCAAATGCAGACCCTTTAAAGCAATAATGCATGGCACCCAATCCATGTGTCCCAACTCTCCAGGTTGAAGGGAATATTACTACAGTTATAACATGTACGGGAAACCTAGAGTACGGACACACTGTGAATACGAAAGGTTTCTAAAACTCAACGAATAGTCCCTCTCCTGGTGCTCCGGTTTGACTTTCCATCTGCTTTACTATCAAGCTCCCAACTTGGAGAGACAGCCCCTTTAACCTCCTGGTTCGCACAGGTTTCCAATTTGGCAGAGGATGAAAGGGAAGAGGGAGAACCAATGAGAGAGTAGCTGTTAGGCATTTGGACGGGCACATATCACTCTAATTTCCCGGCAGGAAAAATAATTAACTAAAATCTCAGCGACCCACCGGGAACCAGCATAGGTCCTGAACCAAAATGTTGGACTTGCGGTCAGCTCACAAAAAACGGGTTGAAAAATGGAGCTCAGGGGCACAGGAATTCACAAAATGGCCGAGTAATAAAGGACAACTATCGTCCAAAAATCTGTTGAGGGACGGCAACGAGGCAGACTTGTAAGCGAAGCAGAATAGCAGGAAACAGATTTCAAGAGGTACGTTGGAATCGCCTTTAAAGCACAGGAAGAGGGACACAACTTCGACAATGATGCACTTGGCCAAAAAGGGCGTATACGTTTTCTTCTGAATATATTCAGGAGAAAATGCATACTCCCTTTTTGGCCAAGCAAGCAAGTGGGCAATGCAAATCTGCACTACAAATAAGTATCACTTCCCACGGGTTGAAAGGGACATCCACAAAATGTGTAAAAACCAGAAAGGCAAGACAGGCCCTGGAGAACAGGGAGCCTTGTTATGCTGATGGGCGGGATGTAAATTGCCAACTGCCTCTCTGGAGGAGTGCATTGTGTTCCCTAAAACAAGTAAACAACAGAGCTACAGAGCCAAGAGCAATTCCAGTCTAGGGAATATACCTTGTGAAAACTGAAAATCAATAAGAGAGAGCCACCCCAAAATTTAGGGCTGCACTGCTTACAAGGACCTCAACTTGGGTACACCTTAAATATCCCAGGAAATATAAAAATGGTTCAAAAAATTGTGGTACTTACGTACGATGGAATATCCCTCAGCCATGAAATCAATGTCATAAGACCAGTAGCAGCAAAATGGGTGGATTCAGGTACGATGATTCTAAGTGAAATGAGTCACACAGAAAAAGAAACTTATCATAAGATATCACTTATGAAGATCCTGTAAACATGGCTACACTTGAACTGACTTAGGAAAGAGAACAGTGTCTCACATTTAGAAAACACTCTTATGCCTGCTGAAGGAGGAAGGAGAGGTGGGGTGATGCATAAAACCAGAGTTTGATATAAGCACAGGTACCGTTCCAAAAACCAACTATGGAATAGACAAGACCTACACCTTCCTCAGTGAAAGGGACTCAAAACACCATATTTCCCGCAGAGGAATATATCTGACTAGTAAGAATCTTAAAACCTATGTACTGATATGTCTCCATAAGGGAATCAAGTGTGTCTAAACTGGCATAAACATGGCAGCGAGAATCAGCTCAAACCCACTATAAAAAGGAATTTCAAAAACAAAACAAAAAAACTGGGAAATTCTTTACAATTCCTTCAGGGTCTCTGATGAAACCTGGAATGACCCTATCTACAATAACAGCTGGATGTGGCATAAGGAGGGACACTTGGGGCTGAGAGGATTGGTGAGATTGGGTGAGCAAATGCAGACCCTTTAAAGCAATAATGCATGGCAACCTTTCCATGGGTCCCAACTCTCCAGGTTGAAGGGAATATTACTACAGTTATAACATGTACGGGAAACCTAGAGAACGGACACACTGTGAATACGAAAGGTTTCTAAAACTCAACGAATAGTCCCTCTCCTGGTGCTCCGGTTTGACTTTCCATCTGCTTTACTATCAACCTCCCACCTTAGAGAGACAGCCCCTTTAACCTCCTGGTTCGCACAGGTTTCCAATTTGGCAGAGGATGAAAGGAAAGAGGGAGAACCAATGAGAGAGTAGCTGTTAGGCATTTGGACGGGCACATAACACTCTAACTTCCCGGCAGGAAGAAGAAGTAACCAAAGTCTCAGCCCCCCACCGGGAACCAGCATAGGTCCTGAACCAAAATGTTGGACTTGCGGTCAGCTCACTAAAAACGAGTTGAAAAATGGAGCTCAGGGGCAGAGCAATTCACAAACTGGCCGAGTAATAAAGGACAACTATCGTCCCAAAATCTGTTGAGGGGAGGCAACGAGGCGGACCTGAAAGCGAGGCAGAATAGCAGGAAACAGATTTCAAGAGGTACGTTGGAATCACCTTTAAAGCACAGGAAGAGGGGCACAACTTCGACAATGATGCACTTGGCCAAAAAGTGCATATGCGTTTTCTCCTGAATATATTCAGGAGAAAACGCATACGCCCTTTTTGGCCAAGCAAGCAAGCAGGCAATGCAAATCTGCACTAAAAAGAAGTATCACTTCCCACTGGTCAAAAGGGACTTCCACAAAATATGTAAAAACCAGAAAGGCAAGACAGGCCCTGGAGAACAGGGAGCCTTGTTATGCTGATGGGCGGGATGTAAATTGCCAACTGCCTCTCTGGAGGAGTACATTGTGTTCCCTAAAACAAGTAAAGAACAGAGCTACATAGCCAAGGGCACTTCCAGTCTAGGGAATATACCTTGGGAAAACTGAAAATCAATAAGACAGAGCCACCCCAAAATTTAGGGCTGCACTGCTTACAAGGACCTCAACTTGGGTACACCTTAAATATCCCAGGAAATATAAAAATGGTTCAAAAAATTGTGGTACTTACGTACGATGGAATATCCCTCAGCCATGAAATCAATGTCATAAGACCAGTAGCAGCAAAATGGGTGGATTCAGCTACGATGATTCTAAGTGAAATAAGTCACACAGAAAAAGAAACTTATCATAAGATATCACTTATGAAGATCCTGTAAACATGGCTACACTTGAACTGAGTTAGGAAAGAGAACAGTGTCTCACATTTAGAAAACACTCTTATGCCTGCTTAAGGGGGAAAGAGAGGTGGGGTGATGCATAAAAACAGAGTTTGATATAAGCACAGGTACCGTTCCAAAAACCAAGTATGGAATAGACAAGACCTACACCTTCATCAGTGAAAGGGACTCAAAACACCATATTTCCCGCAGAGGAATATATCTGACTAGTAAGAATCTTAAAACCTATGTATTGTTATGTCTCCGTAAGGGAATCAAGTGTGTCTAGACAGGCATAATCATGGCAGCGAGAATCAGCTCAAACACACTATAAAGAGGAATTTCACAAACAAAACAAAAAAACTGGGAAATGCTTTACAATTCCTTCAGGGTCTCTGATGAAACCTGGAATGACCCTATCTACAATGACAGCTGGATGTGGCATAAGGCTGGACACTTGGGACTGAGACGATTGGTGAGATTGCGTGAGCAAATGCAGACCCTTTAAAGCAATAATGCATGGCACCCAATCCATGTGTCCCAACTCTCCAGGTTGAAGGGAATATTACTACAGTTATAACATGTACGGGAAACCTAGAGTACGGACACACTGTGAATACGAAAGGTTTCTAAAACTCAACGAATAGTCCCTCTCCTGGTGCTCCGGTTTGACTTTCCATCTGCTTTACTATCAACCTCCCAACTTGGAGAGACAGCCCCTTTAACCTCCTGGTTCGCACAGGTTGCCAATTTGGCAGAGGATGAAAGGGAAGAGGGAGAACCAATGAGAGAATAGCTGTTAGGCATTTGGACGGGCATATATCACTGTAATTTCCCGGCAGGAAGAAGAATTAACCAAAGTCTCAGCCACCCAGAGGGAACCAGTATAGGTCCTGAACCAAAATTTTGGACTTGCTGTCAGCTCACAAAAAACTAGTTGAATAATGGAGCTCAAGGCCACAGCAATTCACAAACTGGCAGAGTAATAAAGGACAACTATCGTCCAAAAATCATTTAAGGTAAGGCAACGAGGCGGACTCGAAAGCGAGGCAGAATAGCAGGAAACAGATTTCAAGAGGTACGTTGGAATCACCTTTAAAGCACAGGAAGAGGTGCACAACTTCGACAATGATGCACTTGGCCAAAAAGGGCGTATGCATTTTCACCTGAATATATTCAGGAGAAAACGCATACGCCCTTTTTGGCCAAGCAAGCAAGCGGGCAATGCAAATCTGCACTACAAAGAAGTATCACTTCCCACATGTCAAAAGGGACATCCACAAAATGTGTAAAATCCAGAAAGGCAAGACAGGCCCTGGAGAACAGGGAGCCTTGTTATGCTGATGGGCGGGATGTGAATTGCCAACTGCCTCTCTGGAGGAGTGCATTGTGTTCCCTAAAACAAGTAAACAACAGAGCTACAGAGCCAAGGGCACTTCCAGACTAGGGAATATACCTTGGGAAAACTGAAAATTAATAAGACAGAGCCACCCCAAAATTTAGGGCTGCACTGCTTACAAGGACCTCAACTTGGTACACCTTAAATATCCCAGGAAATATAAAAATGGTTCAAAAAATTGTGGTACTTACGTACTATGGAATATCCCTCAGCCATGAAATCAATGTCATAAGACCAGTAGCAGCAAAATGGGTGGATTCAGGTACGATGATTCTAAGTGAAATAAGTCACAGAGAAAAAGAAACTTATCATAAGATATCACTTATGAAGATCCTGTAAACCTGGCTACATTTGAACTGAGTTAGGAAAGAGAACAGAGTCTCACATTTAGAAAACACGCTTATGCCTGCTTAAGGGGGAAGGAGAGGTGGGGTGATGCATAAAACCAGAGTTTGATATAAGCACAGGTACCGTTCCAAAAACCAACTATGGAATAGACAAGACCTAAACCTTCCTCAGTGAAAGGGACTCAAAACCCCATATTTCCCGCAGAGGAATATATCTGACTAGTAAGAATCTTAAAACCTATGTATTGATATGTCTCCATAAGGGAATCAAGTGTGTCTAGACTGGCATAAACATGGCAGCGAGAATCAGCTCAAACCCACTATAAAAAGGAATTTCAAAAACAAAACAAAAAACTGGGAAATTATTTACAATTCCTTCAGGGTGTCTGATGAAACCTGGAATGACCCTATCTACAACGACAGCTGGATGTGGCATAAGGCTGGACACTTGGGACTTAGAGGATTGGTGAGATTGGGTGAGCAAATGCAGACCCTTTAAAGCACAAATGCCTGGCACCCATTCCATGGGTCCCAACTCTCCACGTTGAAGGGAATATTAATACAGCTATAACATGTACAGGAAACCTAGAGGACAGACCCACTGTGAATACGAAAGTTATCTAAAACTCAACGAATAGTCCCTCTCCTGGTGCTCTGGTTTTGCTTTCCATCTGCTTTACTATCAATCTCCCAACTTGGAGAGACAGCCCCTTTAACCTCCTGGTTCGCACAGGTTTCCAATTTGGCAGAGGATGAAAGGGAAGAGGGAGAACCAATGAGAGAGTAGCTGTTAGGCATTTGGACGGTCACATATCACTCTAACTTCCCAGCAGGAAGAAGAATTAACCAAAGACTCAGCCCCCCACCGGCAACCAGCATAAGTCCTGAACCAAATTTTGGACTAGCGGTCAGCTCACAAAAAACTAGTTGAATAATGGAGCTCAAGGCCACAGCAATTCACAAACTGGCAGAGTAATAAAGGACAACTATCGTCCAAAAATCTTTTAAGGTAAGGCAACGAGGCGGACTCGAAAGCGAGGCAGAATAGCAGGAAACAGATTTCAAGAGGTACGTTGGAATCACCTTTAAAGCACAGGAAGAGGGGCACAACTTCGACAATGATGCACTTGGCCAAAAAGGGCGTATGCATTTTCTCCTGAATATATTCAGGAGAAAACACATACGCCCTTTTTGGCCAAGCAAGCAAGCGGGCAATGCAAATCTGCACTACAAAGAAGTATCACTTCCCACCTGTCAAAAGGGACATCCACAAAATGTGTAAAAACCAGAAAGGCAACACAGGCCCTGGAGAACAGGGAGCCTTGTTATGCTGATGGGCGGGATGTAAATTGCCAACTGCCTCTCTGGAGGAGTGCATTGTGTTCCCTAAAACAAGTAAAGAACAGAGCTACAGAGCCAAGGGCACTTCCAGTCTAGGGAATATACCTTGGGAAAACTGAAAATCAATAAGACAGAGCCACCCCAAAATTTAGGGCTGCACTGCTTACAAGGACCTCAACTTGGGTACACCTTAAATATCCCAGGAAATATAAAAATGGTTCAAAAAATTGTGGTACTTACGTACGATGGAATATCCCTCAGCCATGAAATCAATGTCATAAGACCAGTAGCAGCAAAATGGGTGGATTCAGGTACGATGATTCTAAGTGAAATAAGTCACAGAGAAAAAGAAACTTATCATAAGATATCACTTATGAAGATCCTGTAAACATGGCTACACTTGAACTGAGTTAGGAAAAAGAACAGTGTCTCACATTTAGAAAACACTCTTATGCCTGCTTAAGGGGGAAGGAGAGGTGGGGTGATGCATAAAACCAGAGTTTGATATAAGCACAGGTACCGTTCCAAAAACCAACTATGGAATAGACAGGACCTACAACTTACTCAGTGAAAGGGACTCAATCCCCCATATTACCGGCAGAGGAATATATCTGACTAGTAAAAATCTTTAAACCTTTGTATTGGTATGTCTCTGTAAGGGAATCAAGAGTGTCTAGACTGGCATAAACATGGCAGCGAGAATCAGCTCATACCCACTACAAAAAGGAATTTCAAAAACAAAACAAAAAAACTGGGAAATTCTTTACAATTCCTTCAGGGTCTCTGATGAAACCTGGAATGACCCTATCTACAATGACAGCAGGATGTGGCATAAGCCTCGACACTTGGGACTGAGAGGATTGGTGAGATTGGGTGAGTAAATGCAGACCCTTTAAAGCACAAATGCCTGGCACCCATTCCTTTTGTCCCAACTCTCCAGGTTGAAGGGAATATTACTACAGCTATAACATGTACAGGAAACCAAGAGAACGGACCCACAGTGAATACGAAAGGTTTCTAAAACTCAACGAATAGTCCCTCTCCTGGTGTTCCTGTTTGGCTTTCGACCTGCTTTACTATCAACCTCCCAACTTGGAGAGACAGCCCCTTTAACCTCCTGGTTCGCACAGGTTGTCAATTTGGCAGAGGATGAAAGGGAAGAGGGAGAACCAATGAGAGAGTAGCTGTTAGGCATTTGGACGGGCACATATCACTCTAATTTCCCGACAGGAAGAAGAATTAACCAAAGTCTCAGCCACCCACTGGGATCCAGTATAGGTCCTGAACCAAAATTTTGGACTTGCGGTCAGCTCACCAAAAACGTGTTGAACAATGGAGCTCAGGGGCACAGCAATTCACAAACTGGCCGAGTAGTAAAGGACAACTATCGTCCAAAAATCGGTTGAGGGAAGGCAACGAGGCGGACGGGAAAGCGAGGCAGAATAGCAGGAAACAGATTTCAAGAGGTACGTTGGAATTGCCTTTAAAGCACAGGAAGAGGGGCACAACTTCGACATTGATGCATTGGCCAAAAAGGGCGTATGCGTTTTCTCCTGAATATATTCAGGAGAAAACGCATACGCCCTTTTTGGACAAGCAAGCAAACGGGCAATGCAAATCTGAACTACAAATAAGTATCACTTCCCACCGGTCAAAAGGGACATCCACAAAATGTGTAAAAACCAGAAAGGCAAGACAGGCCCTGGAGAACAGGGAGCCTTGTTATGCTGATGGGCGGGATGTAAATTGCGAACTGCCTCTCTGGGGGAGTATATTGTGTTCCCTAAAACAAGTAGAGAACAGAGCTACAGAGCCAAGGGCACTTCCAGTCTAAGGAATATACCTAGGGAAAACTGAAAATCAATAAGACAGAGCCACCCCAAAATTTAGGGCTGCACTGCTCACAAGGACATCAACTTGGGTACACTTTAAATATCCCAGGAAATATAAAAATGGTTCAAAAAATTGTGGTACTTACGTACGATGTAATATCCCTCAGTCATGAAATCAATGTCATAAGACCAGTAGCAGCAAAATGGGTGGATTCAGGTACGATGATTCTAAGTGAAATAAGTCACACAGAAAAAGAAACTTATCATAAGATATCACTTATGAAGATCCTGTAAACATGGCTACGCTTGAACTGAGTTAGGAAAGAGAACAGTGTCTCACAATTAGAAAACACTCTTATTCCTGCTTAAGGGGGAAGGAGAGGTGGGGTGATGCATAAAACCAGAGTTTGATATAAGCACAGGTACCGTTCCAAAAACCAACTATGGAATAGACAAGACCTACACCTTCCTCAGTGAAAGGGACACAAAACCCAATATTTCCCACAGAGGAATATATCTGACTAGTAAGAATCTTAAAACCTATGTATTGATATGTCTCCATAAGGGAAACAAGTGTGTCTAGAATGGCAAAAACATGGCAGCGAGAATCAGCTCAATCCCACTATAAAAAGGAATTTCAAAAACAAAACAAAAAAACAGGGAAATTCTTTACAATTCCTTCAGGGTCTCTGATGAACCCAGGAATGACCATATCTACAATGACAGCTGGATGTGGCATAAGGCTGGAAACTTGGGACTGAGAGGATTGGTGAGATTGGGTGAGCAAATGCAGACCCTTTAAAACACAAATGCCTGGCACACATTCCATGGGTCCCAACTCTCCAGGTTGAAGGGAATATTACTACAGCTATAACGTGTACAGGAAACCTAGAGAACGGACACACGGTGAATACGAAAGGTTTCTAAAACTCAACGAATAGTCCCTCTCCTGGTGCTCTGGTTTGACTTTCCATCTGCTTTACTATCAATCTCCCAACTTGGAGAGACAGCCCCTTTAACCTCCTGGTTCGCACACGTTTCCAATTTGGCAGAGGATGAAAGGGAAGAGGGAGAACCAATGAGAGAGTAGCTGTTAGGCATTTTTACGGGCACATATCACTGTAATTTCCCGGCAGGAAGAAGAATTAACCAAAGTCTCAGCCCCCCACCGGGAAACAGCATAGGTCCTGAACCAAAATTTTAGACTTGCGGTCAGCTCACAAAAAATGAGTTGAAAAATGGAGCTCTAGGGCACAGCAATTCAAAAACTGGCAGGGTAATAAAGTACAACTATCGTCCGAAAATCTGTTAAGGGAAGGCAACGAGACGGACTTGAAAGCAAGGCAGAATAGCAGGAAACGGATTTCAAGAGGTACGTTGGAATCGCCTTTAAAGCACAGGAAGAGGGGCACAACTTCCACAATGATGCACTTGGCCAAAAAGGGCGTATGTGTTTTCTCGTGAATATATTCAGGAGAAAACGCATACGCCATTTTTGGCCAAGCAAGCCAGCGGGCAATGCTAATCTGCACTACAAAGAAGCATCACTTCACACCGGTCAAAAGGGACATCCACAAAATGTGTAAAAACCAGAAAGGTAAGACAGGCCCTGGAGAACAGGGAGCCTTGTTATGCTGATGGGCGGAATGTACATTGCCAACTGCCTCTCTGGAGGAGTGCATTGAGTTCCCTAAAACAAGTAAACAACAGAGCTACAGAGCCAAGGGCACTTCCAGTCTAGGGAATATACCTTGGGAAAACTGAAAATCAATAAGACAGAGCCACCCCAAAATTTAGGGCTGCACTGCTTACAAGGACCTCAACTTGGGTACACCTTAAATATCCCAGGAAATATAAAAAATGGTTCAAAAAATTGTGGTACTTACGTACGATGGAATATCCCTCAGCCATGAAATCAATGTCATAAGACCAGTAGCAGCAAAATGGGTGGATTCAGGTACGATGATTCTAAGTGAAATAAGTCACACAGAAAAACAAACTTATCATAAGATATCACTTATGAAGATCCTGTAAACATGGCTACACTTGAACTGAGTTAGGAAAGAGAACAGTGTCTCACATTTAGAAAACACTCTTATGCCTGCTTAAGGGGGAAGGAGAGGTGGGGTGATGCATAAAACCAGAGTTTGATATAAGCACAGGTACCGTTCCGAAAACCAACTATGGAATAGACAAGACCTACACCTTCCTCAGTGAAAGGGACTCAAAACCCCATATTTCCCGCAGAGGAATATATCTGACTAGGAAGAATCTTAAAACCTATGTATTGATATTTCTCCCTAAGGGAATCAAGTGTGTCTAGACTGGCATAAACATGGCAGCGAGAATCAGCTCAAACCCACTATAAAAAGGAATTTCAAAAACAAAACAAAAAAACTGGGAAATTCTTTACAATTCCTTCAGGGTCTCTGATGAAACCTGGAATGACCCTATCTACAACGACAGCTGGATGTGGCATAAGGCTGGACACTTGGGACTGAGAGTATTGGTGAGATTGGGTGAGCAAATGCAGACCCTTTAAAGCACAAATGCCTGGCACCCATTCCATGGGTCCCAACTCTCCAGGTTGAAGGAAATATTACTACAGCTATAACATGTACGGGAAACCTAGAGAACGGACCCACTGTGAATATGAAAGGTTTCTAAAACTCAACGAATAGTCCCTCTCCTGGTGCTCCGGTTTGAATTTCCATCTGCTTTACTATCAATCTCCCAACTTGGAGAGACATCCCCTTTAACCTCCTGGTTCGCACAGGTTTCCAATTTGGCAGAGGATGAAAGGGAAGAGGGAGAACCAATGAGAGAGTAGCTGTTAGGCATTTGGACGGGCACATATCACTCTAACTTCGTAGCAGGAAGAAGAATTAACCAAAGTCTCAGCCCCCCACCGGGAACAAGCATAGGTCCTGAACCAAAATTTTGGACTTGCGGTCAGCTCACAAAAAACCAGTTGAAAAATGGAGCTCAAGGGCACAGCAATTAAAAAACTGGCAGAGTAATAAAGGACAACTATCGTCCGAAAATCTGTTAAGGGAAGGCAACGATGCGGACTTGAAAGCGAGGCAGAATAGCAGGAAACAGATTTCAAGAGGTACGTTGGAATCGCCTTTAAAGCACAGGAAGAGGGGCACAACTTCGACAATGATGCACTTGGCCAAAATGTGCGTATGCGTTTTCTCCTGAATATATTCAGGAGAAAACGCATACGCCCTTTTTGGCCAAGCAAGCAAGCAGGCAAAGCTAATCTGCACTACAAAGAAGTATCACTTCCCACTGGTCAAAAGGGACATCCACAAAATGTGTAAAAACCAGAAAGGTAAGACAGGCCCTAGAGAACAGGGAGCCTTGTTATGCTGATGGGCGGGATGTACATTGCCAACTGCCTCTCTGGAGGAGTGAATTGTGTTCCCTAAAACAAGTAAAAAACAGAGCTACAGAGCCAAGGGCACTTCCAGTCTAGGGAATATACCTTGGGAAAACTGAAAAGCAATAAGACAGAGCCACCCCAAAACGTAGGGCTGCACTGCTTACAAGGACCTCAACTTGGGTACACCTTAAATATCCCAGGAAATATAAAAATGGTTCCAAAAATTGTGGTACATACGTACGATGGAATATCCCTCAGCCATGAAATCAATGTCATAAGACCAGTAGCAGCAAAATGGGTGGATTCAGGTACGATGATTCTAAGTGAAATAAGTCACACAGAAAAAGAAACTTATCATAAGATATCACTTATGAAGATCCTATAAACATAGCTACACTTGAACTGAGTTAGGAAAGAGAACAGTGTCTCACATTTAGAAAACACTCTTATGCCTGCTTAAGGGGGAAGGAGAGGTTGGGTGATGCATTAAACCAGAGTTTGATATAAGCACAGATACCGTTCCAAAAACCAACTATGGATTAGACAAACCTACACCTACCTCAGTGAAAGGGACTCAAAACCCCATATTTCCCGAAGAGGAATAAATCTGACTAGTAAGAATCTTAAAACATATGTATTGATATGTCTCCGTAAGGGAATCAAGTGTGTCTAGACTGGCATAAACATGGCAGCGAGAATCAGCTCAAACCCACTATAAAAAGGAATTTCAAAAACAAAACAAAAAAACTGGGAAATTCTTTACAATTCCTTCAGGGTCTCTGATGAAACCTGGAATGACCCTATCTACAACGACAGCTGGATGTGGCATAAGGCTGGACACTTGGGACTGAGAGTATTGGTGAGATTGGGTGAGCAAATGCAGACCCTTTAAAGCACAAATGCCTGGCACCCATTCCATGGGTCCCAACTCTCCAGGTTGAAGGAAATATTACTACAGCTATAACATGTACGGGAAACCTAGAGAACGGACCCACTGTGAATATGAAAGGTTTCTAAAACTCAACGAATAGTCCCTCTCCTGGTGCTCCGGTTGGACTTTCCATCTGCTTTACTATCAACCTCCCAACTTGGAGAGACAGCCCCTTTAACCTCCTGGTTCGCACAGGTTTCCAGTTTGGCAGAGGATGAAAGGGAAGAGGGAGAACCAATGAGAGAGTAGCTGTTATGCATGTGGACGGGCACATATCACTCTAACTTCCCAGCAGGAAGAAGAATTAACCAAAGTCTCAGCCCCCCACCGGGAACCAGCATAGGTCTTGAACCAAAATTTTGGACTTGCGGTCAGCTCACCAAAAACGAGTTGAAAAATGGAGCTCAGGGGCACAGCAATTCACAAACTGGCCGAGTAATAAAGACAACTATCGTCCAAAAATCTGTTGAGGGAAGGCAACGAGGCGGATTGAAAGTGAGGCAGAATAGCAGGAAACATATTTCAAGAGGTATGTTGGAATCGCCTTTAAAGCACAGGAAGAGGGGCACAACTTCGACAATGATGCACTTGGCCAAAAAGGGCGTAGGCGTTTTCTCCTGAATATATTCAGGAGAAAACGCATACGCCCTTTTTGGCCAAGCAAGCAAGCGGGCAATGCAAATCTGCACTACAAAGAAGAATCACTTCCCACCGGTCAAAAGGGACATCCACAAAATGTGTAAAAACCAGAAAGGCAAGACAGGCCCTGGAGAACAGGGAGCCTTTTTATGCTGATGGGCGGGATGTAAATTGCCAACTGCCTCTCTGGAGGAGTGCATTGTGTTCCCTAAAACAAGTAAACAACAGAGCTACAGAGACAAGGGCACTTCCAGTCTAGGGAATATACCTTGGGAAAACTGAAAATCAATAAGACAGAGCCACCCCAAAATTTAGGGCTGCACTGCTTACAAGGACCTCAACTTGGGTACACCTTAAATATCCCAGGAAATATAAAAATGGTTCAAAAAATTGTGGTACTTACGTACGATGGAATATCCCTCAGCCATGAAATCAATGTCATAAGACCAGTAGCAGCAAAATGGGTGGATTCAGGTATGATGATTCTAAGTGAAATAAGTCACACAGAAAAAGAAACTTATCATAAGATATCACTTATGAAGATCCTGTAAACATGGCTGCACTTGAACTGAGTTAGGAAAGAGAACAGTGTCTCACATTTAGAAAACACTCTTATGCCTGCTTAAGGGGGAAGGAGAGGTGGGGTGATGCATAAAACCACAGTTTGATATAAGCACAGGTACCGTTCCAAAAACCAACTATGGAATAGACAAGACCTACGCCTTCCTCAGAGAAAGGGACTCAAAACCCCATATTTTGGGCAGAGGAATATATCGGACTAGTAAGAATCTTAAAACCTATGTATTGATATGTCTCCGTAAGGGAATCAAGTCTGTCTAGACTGGCATAAACATGGCAGCGAGAATCAGCTCAAACCCACTCTAAAAAGGAATTTCAAAAACAAAACAAAAAAACTGGGAAATTCTTTACAATTCCTTCAGGGTCTCTGATGAAACCTGGAATGACCCTATCTACAATGACAGCTGGATGTGGCATAAGGCTGGACACATGCGAGTGAGAGTATTGGTGAGATTGGGTGAGCAAATGCAGACCCTTTAAATCACAAATGCCTGGCACCAATTCCATGGGTCCCAACTCTCCAGGTTGAAGGGAATCTTACTACAGCTATAACATGTACAGGAAACCTAGAGAACGGACACACTGTGAATACGAAAGGTTTCTAAAACTCAACGAATACTCCCTCTCCTGGTGCTCCGGTTTGACTTTCCATCTGCTTTACTATCAACCTCCCAACTTGGAGAGACAGCCCATTTAACCTCCTGGTTCCAACAGGTTTCAAATTTGGCAAACGATGAAAGGGAAGAGGGAGAACCAATGAGAGAGTAGCTGTTAGGCATTTGGACGGGCACATATCACTCTAATTTCCCGGCAGGAAGAAGAATTAACCAAAGTCTCATCCACCCAAAGGGAACCAGCATAGGTCCTGAACCAAAATTTTGGACATGCGGTCAGCTCACAATAAACGAGTTGAAAAATGGAGCTCAGGGGCACAGCAATTCACAAACTGTCCGAGTAATAAAGACAACTATCGTCCAAAAATCTGTTGAGGGAAGGCAACGAGGCGGATTGAAAGCGAGGCAGCATAGCAGGAAACAGATTTCAAGAGGTACGTTGGAATCGCCTTTAAAGCACAGGAAGAGGGGCACAACTTCCACAATGATGCACTTGGCCAAAAAGGGCGTATGTGTTTTCTATTGAATATATTCAGGAGAAAACGCATACGCCCCTTTTGGCCAAGCAAGCAAGCGGGAAATGCAAATCTGCACTACAAAGAAGTATCACTTCCCACCGGTCAAAAGGGACATCCACAAAATGTGTAAAAACCAGAAAGGCAAGACAGGCCCTGGAGAACAGGGAGCCTTGTTATGCTGATAGGCTGTATGTAAATTGAAAACTGCCTCTCTGGAGGAGTGCATTGTGTTCCCTAAAACAAGTAAACAACAGAGCTACAGAGCCAAGGGCACTTCCAGTCTAGGGAATATACCTTGGGAAAACTGAAAATCAATAAGACAGAGCCACCCCAAAATTTAGGGCTGCACTGCTTACAAGGACCTCAACTTGGGTACACCTTAAATATCCCAGGAAATATATAAATGGTTCAAAAAATTGTGGTACTTACGTACGATGGAATATCCCTCAGCCATGAAATCAATGTCATAAGAACAGTAGCAGCAAAATGGGTGGATTCAGGTACGATGATTCTAAGTGAAATAAGTCACAGAGAAACAGAAACTTATCATAAGATATCACTTATGAAGATCCTGTAAACATGGCTACACTTGAACTGAGTTAGGAAAGAGAACAGTGTCTCACATTTAGAAAACACTCTTATGCCTGCTTAAGGGGGAAGGAGAGGTGGGGTGATGCATAAAACCAGAGTTTGATATAAGCACAGGTACCGTTCCAAAAACCAACTATGGAATAGACAAGACCTACACCTTCCTCAGTGAAAGGGACTCAAAACCCCATATTTCCCGCAGAGGAATATATCTGACTAGTAAGAATCTTAAAACCTATGTATTGATATGTCTCCGTAAGGGAATCAAGTGTGTCTAGACTGGCATAAACATGGCAGCGAGAATCAGCTCAAACCCACTATAAAAAGTAATTTCAAAAACAAAACAAAAAAACTGGGAAATTCTTTACAATTCCTTCCGGGTCTCTGATGAAACCTGGAATGACCCTATCTACAACGACAGCTGGATATGGCATAAGGCTGGACACTTGGGACTGAGAGTATTGTTGAGATTGTGTGAGCAAATGCAGACCCTTTAAAGCAATAATGTATGGCACCCATTCCATGGGTCCCAACTCTCCAGGTTGAAGGGAATATTACTAAAACTATAACATGTACAGGAAACCTAGAGAACGGACACACTGTGAATACGAAAGGTTTCTAAAACTCAACGAATAGTC
>NW_027640994.1:0-71689 GCF_949752795.1 Hyperoodon ampullatus | reverse complement strand
GGGGCACAACTTCGACAATGATGCACTTGGCCAAAAAGGGCGTATGCGTTTTCTCCTGAATATATTCAGGAGAAAACGCATACGCCCTTTTTGGCCAAGCAAGCAAGCGGGCAATGCAAATCTGCACTACAAAGAAGTATCACTTCCCACCGGTCAAAAGGGACATCCACAAAATGTGTAAACACCAGAAAGGCAAGACAGGCCCTGGAGAACAGGGAGCCTTGTTATGCTGATGGGGCGGATGTAACTTGCCAACTGCCTCTCTGGAGGAGTGCATTGTGTTCCCTAAAACAAATAAAGAACAGAGCTACAGAGCCAAGGGCACTTCCAGTCTAGGGAATATACCTTGGGAAAACTGAAAATCAATAAGCCAGAGCCACCCCAAACTATAGGTCTGCACTGCTCACAAGGACCTCAACTTGGGTATACCTTAAATATCCCAGGAAATATAAAAATGGTTCAAAAAATTGTGGTACCTATGTACGATGGAATATCCCTCAGCCATGAAATCAATGTCATAAGACCAGTAGCAGCAAAATGGTTGGATTCAGGTACGATGATTCTAAGTGAAATAAGTCACACAGAAAAAGAAACTTATCATAAGATATCACTTATGATGATCCTCTACACATGGCTATACTTGAACTGAGTTAGGAAAGAGAACAGTGTCTCACATTTAGAAAACACTCTTATGCCTGCTTAAGGGGGAAGGAGAGGTGGGGTGATGCATAAAACCAGAGTTTGATATAAGCACAGGTACCGTTCCAAAAACCAACTATGGAATAGACAAGACCTACACCTTCCTCAGTGAAAGGGACTCAAAACCCCATATTTCCCGCAGAGGAATATATCTGACTAGTAAGAATCTTAAAACCTATGTATTGATATGTCTCCATAAGGGAATCAAGTGTGTCTAGACTGGCATAAACATGGCAGCGAGGATCAGGTCATACCCTGTATAAAAAGGAATTTCAAAAACAAAACAAAAAAACTGGGAAATTCTTCACAATTCCTTCAGGGTCTCTGATGAAACCTGGAATGACCCTATCTAGAATGACAGCTGGATGTGGCATAAGGCTGGACACTTGGGACTGAGAGGATTGGTGAGATTGGGTGAGCAAATGCAGACCCTTTAAAGCACAAATGCCTGGCACCAATTCCATGGGTCCCAACTCTCCAGGTTGAAGGGAATATTACTACAGCTCTAACATGTACGGGAAATCTAGAGAAGGGACACACTGTGAATACGAAAGGTTTCTAAAACTCAACGAATAGTCCCTCTCCTGGTGCTCCGGTTTGAATTTCCATCTGCTTTACTATCAACCTCCCAACTTGGAGAGACAGCCCCTTTAACCTCCTGGTTCGCACAGGTTTCCAATTTGGCAGGGGATGAAAGGGAAGAGGGAGAACCAATGAGAGAGTAGCTGTTAGGCATTTGGACGGGCACATATCACTGTAATTTCCCGCCAGGAAGAAAAATTAACCAAAGTCTCAGCCACCCACAGGGAACCACCATAGGTCCCGAACCAAAATTTTGGACATGCGGTCAGCTCACAAAAAACGAGTTGAAAAATGGAGCTCAGGGGCACAGCAATTCACAAAGTGGCCGAGTAATAAAGGAAAACTATCGTCCAAAAATCTGTTGAGGGAAGGCAGCGAGGTAGACTTGAAAGCGAGGCACAATAGCAGGAAACAGATTTCAAGAGGTACGTTGGAATCGCCGTTAAAGCACAGGAAGAGGGGCACAACTTCGACAATGATGCACGTGGCCAAAAAGGGCGTATGCGTTTTCTCCTGAATATATTCAGGAGAAAACGCATACGCCCTTTTTGGCCAAGCAAGCAAGCAGGCAATGCAAATCTGCACTATAAAGAAGTATCACTTCCCACCGGTCAAAAGGGACATCCACAAAATGTGTAAAAACCAGAAAGGCAAGACAGGCCCTGGAGAACAGGGAGCCTTGTTATGCTGATGGGCAGGATGTAAATTGCCAACTGCCTCACTGGAGGAGTGCATTGTGTTCCCTAAAACAAGTAAACAACAGAGCTACAGAGCCAAGGGCACTTCCAGTCTAGGGAATATACCTTGGGAAAACTGAAAATCAATAAGACAGAACCACCCCAAAATATAGGGCTGCACTGCTTACAAGGACCTCAACTTGGGTACACCTTAAATATCCCAGGAAATATAAAAATGGTTCAAAAAATTGTGGTACTTACGTACGATGGAATATCCCTCAGCCATGAAATCAATGTCATAAGACCAGTAGCAGCAAAATGGGTGGATTCAGGTACGATGATTCTAAGTGAAATAAGTCACACAGAAAAAGAAACTTATCATAAGATATCACTTATGAAGATCCTGTAAACATGGCTACACTTGAACTGAGTTAGGAAAGAGAACAGAGTCTCACATTTAGGAAACACTCTTATGCCTGCTTAAGGGTGAAGGAGAGGTGGGGTGATGCATAAAACCAGAGTTTGATATAAGCACAGGTACCGTTCCAAAAACCAACTATGGAATCGACAAGACCTACACCTTCCTCAATGAAAGGGACTCAAAACCCCATAGTTCCCGCAGAGGAATATATCTGACTAGTAAGAATCTTAAAACCTATGTATTGATATGTCTCCGTAAGGGAATCAAGTGTGTCTAGACTGGCATAAACAAAGCAGCGAGAATCAGCTCAAACCCACTATAAAAAGGAATTTCAAAAACAAAACAAAAAAACTGGGAAATTCTTTACAATTCCTTCAGGGTCTCTGATGAAACCTGGAATGACCCTATCTACAACGACAGCTGGATGTGGCATAAGGCTGGACACTTGGGTCTGAGAGGATTTGTGAGATTGGGTGAGAAAATGCAGACCCTTTAAATCACAAATGCCTGGCACACATTCCATGGGTCACAACTCTCCAGGTTGAAGGGAATATTACTACAGCTATAACATGTACAGGAAACCTAGAGAACAGACTCACTGTGAATACGAAAGGTTTCTAAAACTCAACGAATAGTCCCTCTCCTGGTGCTCCGGTTTGACTTGCAATCTGCTTTACTATCAACCTCCCTACTTGGAGAGACAGCCCCTTTAACCTCCTGGTTCGCACAGGTTGCCAATTTGGCAGAGGATGAAAGGGAAGAGGGAGAACCAATGAGAGAGTAGCTGTTAGGCATTTGGACGGGCACATATCACTCTAATTTCCTGGCAGGAAGAAGAATTAACCAAAGTCTCAGCCACCCACTGGGACCAGCATAGGTCCTGAACCAAAATTTTGGACTTGCGGTCAGCTCACCAAAAACGAGTTGAAAAATGGAGCTCAGGGGCACAGCAATTCACAAACTGGCCGAGTAATAAAGGACAACTATCGTCCAAAAATCTGTTGAGGGAAGGCAACGAGGCGGACTTGAAAGCGAGGCAGAATAGCAGGAAACAGATTTCAAGAGGTACGTTGGAATCGCCTTTAAAGCACAGGAAGAGGGGCACAACTTCAACAATGATGCACTTGGCCAAAAAGGGCGTATGTTTATCTCTTGAATATATTCAGGAGAAAACGCATACGCCCTTTTTGGCCAAGCAAGCAAGCGGGCAATGCAAATCTGCACTACAAAGAAGTATCACTTCCCACCGGTCAAAAGGGACATCCACAAAATGTGTAAAAACCAGAAAGGCAAGACAGGCCCTGGAGAACAGGGAGCCTTGTTATGCTGATGGACGGGATGTAAATTGCCAACTGCCTCTCTGGAGGAGTGCATTGTGTTCCCTAAAACAAGCAAACAACAGAGCTACAGAGCCAAGGGCACTTCCAGTCTAGGGAATATACCTTGGGAAAACTGAAAATCAATAAGAGAGAGCCACCCCAAAATTTAGGGCTGCACTGCTTACAAGGACCTCAACTTGGGTACACCTTAAATATCCCAGGAAATATAAAAATGGTTCAAAAAATTGTGGTAATTACGTACGATGGAATATCCCTCAGCCATGAAATCAATTTCATAAGACCACTAGCAGCAAAATGGTTGGATTCAGGTACGATGATTCTAAGTGAAATAAGTCACACAGAAAAAGAAACTTATCATAAGATATCACTTATGAAGATCCTGTAAACATGGCTACACTTGAACTGAGTTAGGAAAGAGAACAGTGTCTCACATTTAGAAAACACTCTTATGCCTGCTGAAGGGGGAAGGAGAGGTGGGGTGATGCATAAAACCAGAGTTTGATATAAGCACAGGTACCGTTCCAAAAACCAACTATGGAATAGAC
The DNA here is from genome assembly GCF_949752795.1 of Hyperoodon ampullatus. Classification (NCBI taxonomy): domain Eukaryota; kingdom Metazoa; phylum Chordata; class Mammalia; order Artiodactyla; family Ziphiidae; genus Hyperoodon; species Hyperoodon ampullatus. Next base: position 67,425 of record NW_027640994.1, on the reverse strand, counting down.
AAGACCTACATCTTCCTCAGTGAAAGGGACTCAAAACCCCATATTTCCCGCAGAGGAATATGTCTGACTAATAAGAATCTTAAAACCTATGTATTGATATGTCTCCATAAGGGAATCAAGTGTGTCTAGAGTGGCATAATCATGGCAGCGATAATCAGCTCAAACCCACGATAAAAAGGAATTTCAAAAACAAAACAAAAAAACTGGGAAATTCTTTACAATTCCTTCAGGGTCTCTGATGAAACCTGGAATGACCCTATGTACAACGACAGATGGATGTGGCATAAGGCTGGACACTTGGGACTAAGAGCATTGGTGAGATTGGGTGAGCAAATGCAGAACCTTTAAAGCAATAATGCATGGCACCCATTCCAATGGTCCTAACTCTCCAGCTTGAGGGAACATTACTACAGATATAACATATACGGGAAACCTAGAGAACGGACACACTGTGAATATGAATGCTTTCTAAATCTCAACGAATAGTCCCTCTCCTGGTGCTCCGGTTTGACTTTCCATCTGCTTTACTATCAATCTCCCACCTTGGAGAGACAGCCCCTTTAACCTCCTGTTTCGCACAGGTTACCAATTTGGCAGAGGATGAAAGGGAAGAGGGAGAACCAATGAGAGAGTAGCTGTTAGGCATTTGGACGGGCACATATCACTCTAACTTCCCAGCAGAAAGAAGAATTAACCAAAGTCTCAGCCCCCAACCGGTAACCAGCATAGGTCCTGAAACAAAATTTTGGACATGTGGTCAGCTCACAGAAAACGAGTTGAAAAATGGAGCTCAGGGGCACAGCAATTCACAAACTGGCCGAGTGATAAAGGAAAACTATCGTCCAAAAATCTGTTGAGGGAAGGCAACGAGGCGGACTTGAAAGCGAGGCAGAATAGCAGGAAACAGATTTCAAGAGGTACGTTGGGATCGCCCTTAAAGCACAGGAAGAGGGGCACAACTTCGACAATGATGCACTTGGCCAAAAAAGGCGTATGCGTTTTCTCCTGAATATATTCAGGAGAAAACGCATACACCCTATTAGGCCAAGCAAGCAAGCAGGCAATGCAAATCTGCATTACAAAGATGTATCACTTCCCAACGGTCCAAAGGGACATCCACAACTGTGTAAAAACCAGAAAGGACAGACAGGCCCTGGAGAACAGGGAGCCTTTTTATGCCGATGGGCGGGATGTACATTGCCAACTGCCTCTCTGGAGGAGTGCATTGTGTTCCCTAAAACAAGTAAACAACAGATCTACAGAGCCATGGGCACTTCCAGTCTAGGGAATATACCTTGGGAAAACTGAAAATCAATAAGACAGAGCCACCCCAAAATTTAGGGCTGCACTGCTTACAAGGACCTCAACTTGGGTACACCTTAAATATCCCAGGAAATATAAAAATGGTTCAAAAAATTGTGTTACTTACGTACATTGGAGTATCCCTCAGCCATGAAATCAATGTCATAAAACCGGTAGCAGCAAAATGGGTGGATTCACGTACGATGATTCTAAGTGAAATAAGTCACACAGAAAAAGAAACTTATCATAAGATATCACTTATGAAGATCCTGTAAACATGGCTACACTTGAACTGAGTTAGGAAAGAGAACAGTGTCTCACATTTAGAAAACACTCTTATGCCTGCTTAAGGGGGAAGGAGAGGTGGGGTGATGCATAAAACCACAGTTTGATATAAGCACAGGTACCGTTCCAAAAACCAACTATGGAATAGACAACACCTACACCTTCCTCAGTGAAAGGGACTCAAAACCCTATATTTCCCGCAGAGGAATATATCTGACTAGTAAGAATCTTAAAACCTATGTATTGATATGTCTCCATAAGGGAATCAAGTGTGTCTAGACTGGCATAAACATGGCAGCGAGAATCAGCTCAAACCCACTATAAAAAGGAATTTCAAAAACAAAACAAAAAAACTGGGAAATTCTTCACAATTCCTTCAGGGTCTCTGATGAAACCAGGAATGACCCTATCTACAACGACAGCTGGATGTGGCGTAAGGCTGGACAATTGGGACTGAGAGGATTGGTGAGATTGGGTGAGCAAATGCAGACCCTTTAAAGCACAAATGCCTGGCACCCATTCCATGGGTCCCAACTCTCCAGGTTGAAGGGAATATTACTACAGATATAACATGTACGGGAATCCTAGAGAACGGACACACTGTGAATACGAAAGGTTTCTAAAACTCAACGAATAGTCCCTCTCCTGGTGCTCCGGTTTGACTTTCCATCTGCTTTATTATCAACCTCCCAACTTGGAGAGACAGCCCCTTTAACCTCCTGGTTCGCACAGGTTGCCAATTTGGCAGAGGATGAAAGGGAAGAGGGAGAACCAATGAGAGAGTAGCTGTTAGGCATTTGGACGGGCACATATCACTGTAATTTCCCGGCAGGAAGAAGAATTAACCAAAGTCTCAGCCACCCACCGGGAATCAGTATAGATCCGGAACCAAAATTTTGGACTTGCGGTCAGCTCACCAAAAACGAGTTGAAAAATGGAGCTCAGGGGCACAGCAATTCACAAACTGGCCGAGTAATAAAGGACAACTATCGTCCAAAAATCTGTTGAGGGAAGGCAACGAGGCGGACTTGAAAGCGAGGCAGAATAGCAGGAAACAGATTTCAAGAGGTACGTTGGAATCGCCTTTAAAGCACAGGAAGAGGGGCACAACTTCGACAATGATGCACTTGGCCAAAAAGGGCGTATGCGTTTTCTCCTGAATATATTCAGGAGAAAACGCATACGCCCTTTTTGGCCAAGCAAGCAAGCGGGCAATGCAAATCTGCACTACAAAGAAGTATCACTTCCCACCGGTCAAAAGGGACATCCACAAAATGTGTAAAAACCAGAAAGGCAAGACAGGCCCTGGAGAACAGGGAGCCTTGTTATGCTGATGGGCGGGATGTAAATTGCCAACTGCCTCTCTGGAGGAGTGCATTGTGTTCCCTAAAACAAGTAAACAACAGAGCTACAGAGCCAAGGGCACTTCCAGTCTAGGGAATATACCTTGGGAAAACTGAAAATCAAAAAGACACAGCCACACCAAAATTTAGGGCTGCACTGCTTACAAGGACCTCAACTTGGGTACACCTTAAATATCCCAGGAAATATAAAAATGGTTCAAAAAATTGTGGTACTTACGTACGATGGAATATCCCTCAGCCATGAAATCAATGTCATAAGACCAGTAGCAGCAAAATGGGTGGATTCAGGTACGATGATTCTAAGTGAAATAAGTCACACAGAAAAAGAAACTTATCATAAGATATCACTTATGAAGATCCTGTAAACATGGCTACACTTGAACTGAGTTAGGAAAGAGAACAGTGTCTCACATTTAGAAAACACTCTTATGCCTGCTTAAGGGGGAAGGAGAGGTGGGGTGATGCATAAAACCAGAGTTTGATATAAGCACAGGTACCGTTCCAAAAACCAACTATGGAATAGACAAGACCTACACCTTCCTCAGTGAAAGGGACTCAAAACCCCATATTTCCCGCAGAGGAATATATCTGACTAGTAAGAATCTTAAAACCTATGTATTGATATGTCTCTGTAAGGGAATCAAGTGTGTCTAGACTGGGATAAATATGGCAGCGAGAATCAGCTCAAACCCACTATAAAAAGGAATTTCAAAAATAAAACAAAAAAACTGGGAAATTCTTTACAATTCCTTCAGGGTCTCTGATGAAACCTGAAATGACCCTATCTACAATGACAGCTGGATGTGGCATAAGGCTGGACACTTGGGACTGAGAGGATTGGTGAGATTGGGTGAGCAAATGCAGACCCTTTAAAGCAATAATGCATGGCACACATTCCATGGGTCCCAAATCTCCAGGTTGAAGGGAATATTACTACAGATATAACATGTACGGGAATCCTAGAGAACGGACACACTGTGAATACGAAAGGTTTCTAAAACTCAACGAATAGTCCCTCTCCTGGTGCTCCGGTTTGACTTTCCATCTGCTTTATTATCAACCTCCCAACTTGGAGAGACAGCCCCTTTAACCTCCTGGTTCGCACAGGTTGCCAATTTGGCAGAGGATGAAAGGGAAGAGGGAGAACCAATGAGAGAGTAGCTGTTAGGCATTTGGACGGGCACATATCACTGTAATTTCCCGGCAGGAAGAAGAATTAACCAAAGTCTCAGCCACCCACCGGGAATCAGTATAGATCCTGAACCAAAATTTTGGACTTGCGGTCAGCTCACCAAAAACGAGTTGAAAAATGGAGCTCAGGGGCACAGCAATTCACAAACTGGCCGAGTAATAAAGGACAACTATCGTCCAAAAATCTGTTGAGGGAAGGCAATGAGGCGGACTTGAAAGCGAGGCAGAATAGCAGGAAACAGATTTCAAGAGGTACGTTGGAATCGCCTTTAAAGCACAGGAAGAGGGGCACAACTTCGACAATGATGCACTTGGCCCAAAAGGGCGTATGCGTTTTCTCCTGAATATATTCAGGAGAAAACGCATACGCCCTTTTTGGCCAAGCAAGCAAGCGGGCAATGCAAATCTGCACTACAAAGAAGTATCACTTCCCACCGGTCAAAAGGGACATCCACAAAATGTGTAAAAACCAGAAAGGCAAGACAGGCCCTGGAGAACAGGGAGCCTTGTTATGCTGATGGGCGGGATGTAAATTGCCAACTGCCTCTCTGGAGGAGTGCATTGTGTTCCCTAAAACAAGTAAAGTACAGAGCTACAGAGCCAAGGGCACTTCCAGTCTAGGGAATATACCTTGGGAAAACTGAAAATAAATAAGGCAGAGCCACCCCAAAATTTAGGGCTGCACTGCTTACAAGGACCTCAACTTGGGTACACCTTAAATATCCCAGGAAATATAAAAATGGTTCAAAAAATTGTGGTACTTACGTACGATGGAATATCCTTCAGCCATGAAATCAATGTCATAAGACCAGAAGCAGCAAAATGGGTGGATTCAGGTACGATGATTCTAAGTGAAATAAGTCACACAGAAAAAGAAACTTATCATAAGATATCACTTATGAAGATCCTGTAAACATGGCTACAATTGAACTGAGTTAGGAAAGAGAACAGTGTCTCACATTTAGAAAACACTCTTATGCCTGCTTAAGGGGGAAGGAGAGGTGGGGTGATGCATAAAACCAGAGTTTGATATAAGCACAGGTACCGTTCCAAAAACCAACTATGGAATAGACAAGACCTACACCTTCCTCAGTGAAAGGGACTCAAAACCCCATATTTCCCGCAGAGGAATATATCTGACTAGTAAGAATCTTAAAACCTATGTATTGATATGTCTCCGTAAGGGAATCAAGTGTGTCTAGACTGGGATAAATATGGCAGCGAGAATCAGCTCAAACCCACTATAAAAAGGAATTTCAAAAATAAAACAAAAAAACTGGGAAATTCTTTACAATTCCTTCAGGGTCTCTGATGAAACCTGAAATGACCCTATCTACAATGACAGCTGGATGTGGCATAAGGCTGGACACTTGGGACTGAGAGGATTGGTGAGACTGGGTGAGCAAATGCAGACCCTTTAAAGCAATAATGCATGGCACACATTCCATGGGTCCCAACACTCCAGGTTGAAGGGAATATTACTACAGATATAACATGTACGGGAATCCTAGAGAACGGACACACTGTGAATACGAAAGGTTTCTAAAACTCAACGAATAGTCCCTCTCCTGGTGCTCCGGTTTGACTTTCCATCTGCTTTATTATCAACCTCCCAACTTGGAGAGACAGCCCCTTTAACCTCCTGGTTCGCACAGGTTGCCAATTTGGCAGAGGATGAAAGGGAAGAGGGAGAACCAATGAGAGAGTAGCTGTTAGGCATTTGGACGGGCACATATCACTGTAATTTCCCGGCAGGAAGAAGAATTAACCAAAGTCTCAGCCACCCACCGGGAATCAGTATAGATCCTGAACCAAAATTTTGGACTTGCGGTCAGCTCACCAAAAACGAGTTGAAAAATGGAGCTCAGGGGCACAGCAATTCACAAACTGGCCGAGTAATAAAGGACAACTATCGTCCAAAAATCTGTTGAGGGAAGGCAACGAGGCGGACTTGAAAGCGAGGCAGAATAGCAGGAAACAGATTTCAAGAGGTACGTTGGAATCGCCTTTAAAGCACAGGAAGAGGGGCACAACTTCGACAATGATGCACTTGGCCAAAAAGGGCGTATGCGTTTTCTCCTGAATATATTCAGGAGAAAACGCATACGCCCTTTTTGGCCAAGCAAGCAAGCGGGCAATGCAAATCTGCACTACAAAGAAGTATCACTTCCCACCGGTCAAAAGGGACATCCACAAAATGTGTAAACACCAGAAAGGCAAGACAGGCCCTGGAGAACAGGGAGCCTTGTTATGCTGATGGGGCGGATGTAACTTGCCAACTGCCTCTCTGGAGGAGTGCATTGTGTTCCCTAAAACAAATAAAGAACAGAGCTACAGAGCCAAGGGCACTTCCAGTCTAGGGAATATACCTTGGGAAAACTGAAAATCAATAAGCCAGAGCCACCCCAAACTATAGGTCTGCACTGCTCACAAGGACCTCAACTTGGGTATACCTTAAATATCCCAGGAAATATAAAAATGGTTCAAAAAATTGTGGTACCTATGTACGATGGAATATCCCTCAGCCATGAAATCAATGTCATAAGACCAGTAGCAGCAAAATGGTTGGATTCAGGTACGATGATTCTAAGTGAAATAAGTCACACAGAAAAAGAAACTTATCATAAGATATCACTTATGATGATCCTCTACACATGGCTATACTTGAACTGAGTTAGGAAAGAGAACAGTGTCTCACATTTAGAAAACACTCTTATGCCTGCTTAAGGGGGAAGGAGAGGTGGGGTGATGCATAAAACCAGAGTTTGATATAAGCACAGGTACCGTTCCAAAAACCAACTATGGAATAGACAAGACCTACACCTTCCTCAGTGAAAGGGACTCAAAACCCCATATTTCCCGCAGAGGAATATATCTGACTAGTAAGAATCTTAAAACCTATGTATTGATATGTCTCCATAAGGGAATCAAGTGTGTCTAGACTGGCATAAACATGGCAGCGAGGATCAGGTCATACCCTGTATAAAAAGGAATTTCAAAAACAAAACAAAAAAACTGGGAAATTCTTCACAATTCCTTCAGGGTCTCTGATGAAACCTGGAATGACCCTATCTAGAATGACAGCTGGATGTGGCATAAGGCTGGACACTTGGGACTGAGAGGATTGGTGAGATTGGGTGAGCAAATGCAGACCCTTTAAAGCACAAATGCCTGGCACCAATTCCATGGGTCCCAACTCTCCAGGTTGAAGGGAATATTACTACAGCTCTAACATGTACGGGAAATCTAGAGAAGGGACACACTGTGAATACGAAAGGTTTCTAAAACTCAACGAATAGTCCCTCTCCTGGTGCTCCGGTTTGAATTTCCATCTGCTTTACTATCAACCTCCCAACTTGGAGAGACAGCCCCTTTAACCTCCTGGTTCGCACAGGTTTCCAATTTGGCAGGGGATGAAAGGGAAGAGGGAGAACCAATGAGAGAGTAGCTGTTAGGCATTTGGACGGGCACATATCACTGTAATTTCCCGCCAGGAAGAAAAATTAACCAAAGTCTCAGCCACCCACAGGGAACCACCATAGGTCCCGAACCAAAATTTTGGACATGCGGTCAGCTCACAAAAAACGAGTTGAAAAATGGAGCTCAGGGGCACAGCAATTCACAAAGTGGCCGAGTAATAAAGGAAAACTATCGTCCAAAAATCTGTTGAGGGAAGGCAGCGAGGTAGACTTGAAAGCGAGGCACAATAGCAGGAAACAGATTTCAAGAGGTACGTTGGAATCGCCGTTAAAGCACAGGAAGAGGGGCACAACTTCGACAATGATGCACGTGGCCAAAAAGGGCGTATGCGTTTTCTCCTGAATATATTCAGGAGAAAACGCATACGCCCTTTTTGGCCAAGCAAGCAAGCAGGCAATGCAAATCTGCACTATAAAGAAGTATCACTTCCCACCGGTCAAAAGGGACATCCACAAAATGTGTAAAAACCAGAAAGGCAAGACAGGCCCTGGAGAACAGGGAGCCTTGTTATGCTGATGGGCAGGATGTAAATTGCCAACTGCCTCACTGGAGGAGTGCATTGTGTTCCCTAAAACAAGTAAACAACAGAGCTACAGAGCCAAGGGCACTTCCAGTCTAGGGAATATACCTTGGGAAAACTGAAAATCAATAAGACAGAACCACCCCAAAATATAGGGCTGCACTGCTTACAAGGACCTCAACTTGGGTACACCTTAAATATCCCAGGAAATATAAAAATGGTTCAAAAAATTGTGGTACTTACGTACGATGGAATATCCCTCAGCCATGAAATCAATGTCATAAGACCAGTAGCAGCAAAATGGGTGGATTCAGGTACGATGATTCTAAGTGAAATAAGTCACACAGAAAAAGAAACTTATCATAAGATATCACTTATGAAGATCCTGTAAACATGGCTACACTTGAACTGAGTTAGGAAAGAGAACAGAGTCTCACATTTAGGAAACACTCTTATGCCTGCTTAAGGGTGAAGGAGAGGTGGGGTGATGCATAAAACCAGAGTTTGATATAAGCACAGGTACCGTTCCAAAAACCAACTATGGAATCGACAAGACCTACACCTTCCTCAATGAAAGGGACTCAAAACCCCATAGTTCCCGCAGAGGAATATATCTGACTAGTAAGAATCTTAAAACCTATGTATTGATATGTCTCCGTAAGGGAATCAAGTGTGTCTAGACTGGCATAAACAAAGCAGCGAGAATCAGCTCAAACCCACTATAAAAAGGAATTTCAAAAACAAAACAAAAAAACTGGGAAATTCTTTACAATTCCTTCAGGGTCTCTGATGAAACCTGGAATGACCCTATCTACAACGACAGCTGGATGTGGCATAAGGCTGGACACTTGGGTCTGAGAGGATTTGTGAGATTGGGTGAGAAAATGCAGACCCTTTAAATCACAAATGCCTGGCACACATTCCATGGGTCACAACTCTCCAGGTTGAAGGGAATATTACTACAGCTATAACATGTACAGGAAACCTAGAGAACAGACTCACTGTGAATACGAAAGGTTTCTAAAACTCAACGAATAGTCCCTCTCCTGGTGCTCCGGTTTGACTTGCAATCTGCTTTACTATCAACCTCCCTACTTGGAGAGACAGCCCCTTTAACCTCCTGGTTCGCACAGGTTGCCAATTTGGCAGAGGATGAAAGGGAAGAGGGAGAACCAATGAGAGAGTAGCTGTTAGGCATTTGGACGGGCACATATCACTCTAATTTCCTGGCAGGAAGAAGAATTAACCAAAGTCTCAGCCACCCACTGGGACCAGCATAGGTCCTGAACCAAAATTTTGGACTTGCGGTCAGCTCACCAAAAACGAGTTGAAAAATGGAGCTCAGGGGCACAGCAATTCACAAACTGGCCGAGTAATAAAGGACAACTATCGTCCAAAAATCTGTTGAGGGAAGGCAACGAGGCGGACTTGAAAGCGAGGCAGAATAGCAGGAAACAGATTTCAAGAGGTACGTTGGAATCGCCTTTAAAGCACAGGAAGAGGGGCACAACTTCAACAATGATGCACTTGGCCAAAAAGGGCGTATGTTTATCTCTTGAATATATTCAGGAGAAAACGCATACGCCCTTTTTGGCCAAGCAAGCAAGCGGGCAATGCAAATCTGCACTACAAAGAAGTATCACTTCCCACCGGTCAAAAGGGACATCCACAAAATGTGTAAAAACCAGAAAGGCAAGACAGGCCCTGGAGAACAGGGAGCCTTGTTATGCTGATGGACGGGATGTAAATTGCCAACTGCCTCTCTGGAGGAGTGCATTGTGTTCCCTAAAACAAGCAAACAACAGAGCTACAGAGCCAAGGGCACTTCCAGTCTAGGGAATATACCTTGGGAAAACTGAAAATCAATAAGAGAGAGCCACCCCAAAATTTAGGGCTGCACTGCTTACAAGGACCTCAACTTGGGTACACCTTAAATATCCCAGGAAATATAAAAATGGTTCAAAAAATTGTGGTAATTACGTACGATGGAATATCCCTCAGCCATGAAATCAATTTCATAAGACCACTAGCAGCAAAATGGTTGGATTCAGGTACGATGATTCTAAGTGAAATAAGTCACACAGAAAAAGAAACTTATCATAAGATATCACTTATGAAGATCCTGTAAACATGGCTACACTTGAACTGAGTTAGGAAAGAGAACAGTGTCTCACATTTAGAAAACACTCTTATGCCTGCTGAAGGGGGAAGGAGAGGTGGGGTGATGCATAAAACCAGAGTTTGATATAAGCACAGGTACCGTTCCAAAAACCAACTATGGAATAGACAAGACCTACATCTTCCTCAGTGAAAGGGACTCAAAACCCCATATTTCCCGCAGAGGAATATGTCTGACTAATAAGAATCTTAAAACCTATGTATTGATATGTCTCCATAAGGGAATCAAGTGTGTCTAGAGTGGCATAATCATGGCAGCGATAATCAGCTCAAACCCACGATAAAAAGGAATTTCAAAAACAAAACAAAAAAACTGGGAAATTCTTTACAATTCCTTCAGGGTCTCTGATGAAACCTGGAATGACCCTATGTACAACGACAGATGGATGTGGCATAAGGCTGGACACTTGGGACTAAGAGCATTGGTGAGATTGGGTGAGCAAATGCAGAACCTTTAAAGCAATAATGCATGGCACCCATTCCAATGGTCCTAACTCTCCAGCTTGAGGGAACATTACTACAGATATAACATATACGGGAAACCTAGAGAACGGACACACTGTGAATATGAATGCTTTCTAAATCTCAACGAATAGTCCCTCTCCTGGTGCTCCGGTTTGACTTTCCATCTGCTTTACTATCAATCTCCCACCTTGGAGAGACAGCCCCTTTAACCTCCTGTTTCGCACAGGTTACCAATTTGGCAGAGGATGAAAGGGAAGAGGGAGAACCAATGAGAGAGTAGCTGTTAGGCATTTGGACGGGCACATATCACTCTAACTTCCCAGCAGAAAGAAGAATTAACCAAAGTCTCAGCCCCCAACCGGTAACCAGCATAGGTCCTGAAACAAAATTTTGGACATGTGGTCAGCTCACAGAAAACGAGTTGAAAAATGGAGCTCAGGGGCACAGCAATTCACAAACTGGCCGAGTGATAAAGGAAAACTATCGTCCAAAAATCTGTTGAGGGAAGGCAACGAGGCGGACTTGAAAGCGAGGCAGAATAGCAGGAAACAGATTTCAAGAGGTACGTTGGGATCGCCCTTAAAGCACAGGAAGAGGGGCACAACTTCGACAATGATGCACTTGGCCAAAAAAGGCGTATGCGTTTTCTCCTGAATATATTCAGGAGAAAACGCATACACCCTATTAGGCCAAGCAAGCAAGCAGGCAATGCAAATCTGCATTACAAAGATGTATCACTTCCCAACGGTCCAAAGGGACATCCACAACTGTGTAAAAACCAGAAAGGACAGACAGGCCCTGGAGAACAGGGAGCCTTTTTATGCCGATGGGCGGGATGTACATTGCCAACTGCCTCTCTGGAGGAGTGCATTGTGTTCCCTAAAACAAGTAAACAACAGATCTACAGAGCCATGGGCACTTCCAGTCTAGGGAATATACCTTGGGAAAACTGAAAATCAATAAGACAGAGCCACCCCAAAATTTAGGGCTGCACTGCTTACAAGGACCTCAACTTGGGTACACCTTAAATATCCCAGGAAATATAAAAATGGTTCAAAAAATTGTGTTACTTACGTACATTGGAGTATCCCTCAGCCATGAAATCAATGTCATAAAACCGGTAGCAGCAAAATGGGTGGATTCACGTACGATGATTCTAAGTGAAATAAGTCACACAGAAAAAGAAACTTATCATAAGATATCACTTATGAAGATCCTGTAAACATGGCTACACTTGAACTGAGTTAGGAAAGAGAACAGTGTCTCACATTTAGAAAACACTCTTATGCCTGCTTAAGGGGGAAGGAGAGGTGGGGTGATGCATAAAACCACAGTTTGATATAAGCACAGGTACCGTTCCAAAAACCAACTATGGAATAGACAACACCTACACCTTCCTCAGTGAAAGGGACTCAAAACCCTATATTTCCCGCAGAGGAATATATCTGACTAGTAAGAATCTTAAAACCTATGTATTGATATGTCTCCATAAGGGAATCAAGTGTGTCTAGACTGGCATAAACATGGCAGCGAGAATCAGCTCAAACCCACTATAAAAAGGAATTTCAAAAACAAAACAAAAAAACTGGGAAATTCTTCACAATTCCTTCAGGGTCTCTGATGAAACCAGGAATGACCCTATCTACAACGACAGCTGGATGTGGCGTAAGGCTGGACAATTGGGACTGAGAGGATTGGTGAGATTGGGTGAGCAAATGCAGACCCTTTAAAGCACAAATGCCTGGCACCCATTCCATGGGTCCCAACTCTCCAGGTTGAAGGGAATATTACTACAGCTGTAACATGTACGGGAAACCTAGAGAACGGACACACTGTGAATACGAAATGTTTCTAAAACTCAACGAATAGTCCCTCTCCTGGTGTTCCGGTTTGGCTTTCCATCTGCTTTACTATCAAACTCCCAAATTGGAGAGACAGCCCCTTTAAGCTCCTGGTTCGCACAGGTTGTCAATTTGGCAGAGGATGAAGTGGAAGATGGAGAACCAATGAGAGAGTAGCTGTTAGGCATTTGGACGGGCACATATCACTCTAATTTCCAGGCAGGAAGAAGAATTAACCAAAGTCTCAACCCCCCACCGGGAACCAGCATAGGTCCTGAACGAAAATATTGGACTTGCGGTCAGCTCACCAAAAACGAGTTGAAAAATGGAGCTCAGGGGCACAGCAATTCACAAACTGGCCGAGTAATAAAGGACAACTATCGTCCAAAAATCAGTTGAGGGAAGACAACGAGGCGGACTTGAAAGCGAGGCAGAATAGCAGGAAACAGATTTCAAGAGGTACGTTGGAATCGCCTTTAAAGCACAGGAAGAGGGGCACAACTTCGACAATGATGCACTTGGCCAAAAAGGGCGTATGCGTTTTCTCCTGAATATATTCAGGAGAAAACGCATACGCCCTTTTTCGCCAAGCAAGCAAGCAGGCAATGCAAATCTGCACTACAAAGAAGTATCAATTCCCACTGGTCAAAAGGGACATCCACAAAATATGTAAAAACCAGAAAGGCAAGACAGGCCCTGGAGAACAGGGAGCCTTGTTATGCTGATGGGCGGGATGTAAATTGCCAACTGCCTCTCTGGAGGAGTGCATTGTGTTCCCTAAAACAAGTAAAGAACAGAGCTACAGAGCCAAGGGCACTTCCAGTCTAGGGAATATACCTAGGGAAAACTGAAAATCAATAAGACAGAGCCACCCCAAAATTTAGGGCTGCACTGCTTACAAGGACCTCAACTTGTGTACACATTAAATATCCCAGGAAATATAATAATGGTTCAAAAAATTGTGGTACTTACGTACGATGGAATATCCCTCAGCCATGAAATCAATGTCATAAGACCAGTAGCAGCAAAATGGGTGGATTCAGGTACGATGATTCTAAGTGAAATAAGTCACACAGAAAAAGAAACTTATCATAAGATATCACTTATGAAGATCCTGTAAACATGGCTACACTTGAACTGAGTTAGGAAAGAGAACAGTGTCTCACATTTAGAAAACACTCTTATGCCTGCTTAAGGGGGAAGGAGAGGTGGGGTGATGCATAAAACCACAGTTTGATATAAGCACAGGTACCGTTCCAAAAACCAACTATGGAATAGACAACACCTACACCTTCCTCAGTGAAAGGGACTCAAAACCCCATATTTCCCGCAGAGGAATATATCAGACTAGTAAGAATCTTAAAACCTATGTATTGATATGTCTCCATAAGGGAATCAAGTGTGTCTACACTGGCATAAACATGACAGCGAGGATCAGGTCAAACCCACTATAAAAAGGAGTTTCGAAAACAAAACAAATAAACTGGGAAATTCTTTACAATTCCTTCAGGGTCTCTGATGAAACCTGGAATGACCCTATGTACAACGACAGCTGGATGTGGCATAAGGCTGGACACTTGGGACTAAGAGGATTGGTGAGATTGGGTGAGCAAACGCAGACCCTTTAAAGCAATAATGCATGGCACCCATTCCATGGGTCCCAACTCTCCAGCTTGAAGGGAATATTACTACAGCTATAACATATACGGGAAACCTAGAGAACGGACACACTGTGAATATGAATGCTTTCTAAAACTCAACGAATAGTCCCTCTCCTGGTGCTCCCGTTTGACTTTCCATCTGCTTTACTATCAATCTCCCAACTTGGAGAGACAGCCCCTTTAACCTCCTGGTTCGCAAATGTTTCCAATTTGGCAGAGGATGAAAGGGAAGAGGGAGAACCAATGAGAGAGTAGCTGTTAGGCATTTGGACGGGCACATATCACTCTAACTTCCCAGCAGAAAGAAGAATTAACCAAAGTCTCAGCCACCCACCGGGAACCAGCATAGGTCCTGAACAAAAATATTGGACATGCGGTCAGCTCACAAAAAACGAGTTGATAAATGGAGCTCAGGGGCACAGCAATTCACAAACTGGCCGAGTAATAAAGGACAACTATCGTCCAAAAATCTGTTGAGGGAATGAAACGAGGCAGACTTGAAAGCGAGGCAGAATAGCAGGAAACAGATTTCAAGAGGTACGTTGGGATCACCCTTAAAGCACAGGAAGAGGGGCACAACTTCGAAAATGATGAACTTGGCCAAATAGGGCGTATGCGTTTTCTCCTGAATATATTCAGGAGAAAACGCATACGCCCTATTTGGCCAAGCAAGCAAGCGGGCAATGCTAATCTGCATTACAAAGACGTATCACTTCCCACCGGTCCAAAGGGACATCCACAAATGTGTAAAAACCAGAAAGGGCAGACAGGCCCTGGAGAACAGGGAGCCTTGTTATGCTGATGGGCGGGATGTACATTGCCAACTGCCACTCTGGAGGAGTGCATTGTGTTCCCTAAAGCAAGTAAACAACAGATCTACAGAGCCATGGGCACTTCCAGTCTAGGGAATATACCTTGGGAAAACTGAAATCAATAAGACAGAGCCACCCCAAAATTTAGGGCTGCACTGCTTACAAGGACCTCAATTTGGGTACACCTTAAATATCCCAGGAAATATAAAAATGGTTCAAAAAATTGTGGTACTTACGTACATTGGAATATCCCTCAGCCATGAAATCAATGTCATAAGACCGGTAGCAGCAAAATGGGTGGATTCACGTACGATGATTCTAAGTGAAATAAGTCACACAGAAAAAGAAACTTATCATAAGATATCACTTATGAAGATCCTGTAAACATGGCTACACTTGAACTGAGTTAGGAAAGAGAACAGTGTCTCACATTTAGAAAACACTCTTATGCCTGCTTAAGGGGGAAGGAGAGGTGGGGTGATGCATAAAACCAGAGTTTGATATAAGCACAGGTACCGTTCCAAAAACCAACTATGGAATAGACAAGACCTACACCTTCCTCAGTGAAAGGGACTGAAAACCCCATATTTCCCGCAGAGGAATATATCTGACTAGTAAGAATCTTAAAACCTATGTATTGATATGTCTCCATAAGGGAATCAAGTGTGTCTAGACTGGCATAAACATGGCAGCGAGGATCAGGTCAAACCCACTATAAAAAGGAATTTCAAAAACAAAACAAAAAAACTGGGAAATTCTTCACAATTCCTTCAGGGTCTCTGATGATACCTGGAATGACCCTATCTACAACGACAGCTGGATGTGGCATAAGGCTGGACAATTGGGACTGAGAGGATTGGTGAGATTGGGTGAGCAAATGCAGACCCTTTAAAGCACAAATGCCTGGCACCCATTCCATGGGTCCCAAATCTCCAGGTTGAAGGGAATATTACTACAGCTGTAACATGTACGGGAAACCTAGAGAACGGAGACACTGTGAATAGGAAAGGTTTCTAAAACTCAACGAATACTCCCCCTCCTGGTGCTCCGGTTTGTCTTTCCATCTGCTTTACTATCAACCTCCCAAATTGGAGAGACAGCCCCTTTAACCTCCTGGTTCGCACAGGTTGTCAATTTGGCAGAGGATGAAATAGAAGATGGAGAACCAATGAGAGAGTAGCTGTTAGGCATTTGGACGGGCAAATATCACTCTAACTTCCCGGTAGGAAGAAGAATTAAGCAAAGTCTCAACCCCCCACCGGGAACCAGCATAGGTCCTGAACGAAAATTTTGGACTTGCTGTCAGCTCACCAAAAACGAGTTGAAAAATGGAGCTCAGGGGCACAGCAATTCACAAACTTGCAGAGTAATAAAGGACAACTATCGTCCAAAAATCTTTTAAGGGAAGGCAACGAGGTGGACTTGAAAGCGAGGCAGAATAGCAGGAAACAGATTTCAAGAGGTACGTTGGAATCGCCTTTAAAGCACAGGAAGAGGGGCACAACTTCGACAATGATGCACTTGGCCCAAAAGGGCGTATGCGTTTTCTCCTGAATATATTCAGGAGAAAACGCATACACCCATTTTGGCCAAGCAAGCAAGCGGGCAATGCAAATCTGCACTACAAAGAAGTATCACTTCCCACCGGTCAAAAGGGACATCCACAAAATGTGTAAAAACCAGAAAGGCAAGACAGGCCCTGGAGAACAGGGAGCCTTGTTATGCTGATGGGCGGGATGTAAATTGCCAACTGCCTCTCTGGAGGAGTGCATTGTGTTCCCTAAAACAAGTAAAGTACAGAGCTACAGAGCCAAGGGCACTTCCAGTCTAGGGAATATACCTTGGGAAAACTGAAAATAAATAAGGCAGAGCCACCCCAAAATTTAGGGCTGCACTGCTTACAAGGACCTCAACTTGGGTACACCTTAAATATCCCAGGAAATATAAAAATGGTTCAAAAAATTGTGGTACTTACGTACGATGGAATATCCTTCAGCCATGAAATCAATGTCATAAGACCAGAAGCAGCAAAATGGGTGGATTCAGGTACGATGATTCTAAGTGAAATAAGTCACACAGAAAAAGAAACTTATCATAAGATATCACTTATGAAGATCCTGTAAACATGGCTACAATTGAACTGAGTTAGGAAAGAGAACAGTGTCTCACATTTAGAAAACACTCTTATGCCTGCTTAAGGGGGAAGGAGAGGTGGGGTGATGCATAAAACCAGAGTTTGATATAAGCACAGGTACCGTTCCAAAAACCAACTATGGAATAGACAAGACCTACACCTTCCTCAGTGAAAGGGACTCAAAACCCCATATTTCCCGCAGAGGAATATATCTGACTAGTAAGAATCTTAAAACCTATGTATTGATATGTCTCCGTAAGGGAATCAAGTGTGTCTAGACTGGGATAAATATGGCAGCGAGAATCAGCTCAAACCCACTATAAAAAGGAATTTCAAAAATAAAACAAAAAAACTGGGAAATTCTTTACAATTCCTTCAGGGTCTCTGATGAAACCTGAAATGACCCTATCTACAATGACAGCTGGATGTGGCATAAGGCTGGACACTTGGGACTGAGAGGATTGGTGAGACTGGGTGAGCAAATGCAGACCCTTTAAAGCAATAATGCATGGCACACATTCCATGGGTCCCAACACTCCAGGTTGAAGGGAATATTACTACAGATATAACATGTACGGGAATCCTAGAGAACGGACACACTGTGAATACGAAAGGTTTCTAAAACTCAACGAATAGTCCCTCTCCTGGTGCTCCGGTTTGACTTTCCATCTGCTTTATTATCAACCTCCCAACTTGGAGAGACAGCCCCTTTAACCTCCTGGTTCGCACAGGTTGCCAATTTGGCAGAGGATGAAAGGGAAGAGGGAGAACCAATGAGAGAGTAGCTGTTAGGCATTTGGACGGGCACATATCACTGTAATTTCCCGGCAGGAAGAAGAATTAACCAAAGTCTCAGCCACCCACCGGGAATCAGTATAGATCCTGAACCAAAATTTTGGACTTGCGGTCAGCTCACCAAAAACGAGTTGAAAAATGGAGCTCAGGGGCACAGCAATTCACAAACTGGCCGAGTAATAAAGGACAACTATCGTCCAAAAATCTGTTGAGGGAAGGCAACGAGGCGGACTTGAAAGCGAGGCAGAATAGCAGGAAACAGATTTCAAGAGGTACGTTGGAATCGCCTTTAAAGCACAGGAAGAGGGGCACAACTTCGACAATGATGCACTTGGCCAAAAAGGGCGTATGCGTTTTCTCCTGAATATATTCAGGAGAAAACGCATACGCCCTTTTTGGCCAAGCAAGCAAGCGGGCAATGCAAATCTGCACTACAAAGAAGTATCACTTCCCACCGGTCAAAAGGGACATCCACAAAATGTGTAAACACCAGAAAGGCAAGACAGGCCCTGGAGAACAGGGAGCCTTGTTATGCTGATGGGGCGGATGTAACTTGCCAACTGCCTCTCTGGAGGAGTGCATTGTGTTCCCTAAAACAAATAAAGAACAGAGCTACAGAGCCAAGGGCACTTCCAGTCTAGGGAATATACCTTGGGAAAACTGAAAATCAATAAGCCAGAGCCACCCCAAACTATAGGTCTGCACTGCTCACAAGGACCTCAACTTGGGTATACCTTAAATATCCCAGGAAATATAAAAATGGTTCAAAAAATTGTGGTACCTATGTACGATGGAATATCCCTCAGCCATGAAATCAATGTCATAAGACCAGTAGCAGCAAAATGGTTGGATTCAGGTACGATGATTCTAAGTGAAATAAGTCACACAGAAAAAGAAACTTATCATAAGATATCACTTATGATGATCCTCTACACATGGCTATACTTGAACTGAGTTAGGAAAGAGAACAGTGTCTCACATTTAGAAAACACTCTTATGCCTGCTTAAGGGGGAAGGAGAGGTGGGGTGATGCATAAAACCAGAGTTTGATATAAGCACAGGTACCGTTCCAAAAACCAACTATGGAATAGACAAGACCTACACCTTCCTCAGTGAAAGGGACTCAAAACCCCATATTTCCCGCAGAGGAATATATCTGACTAGTAAGAATCTTAAAACCTATGTATTGATATGTCTCCATAAGGGAATCAAGTGTGTCTAGACTGGCATAAACATGGCAGCGAGGATCAGGTCATACCCTGTATAAAAAGGAATTTCAAAAACAAAACAAAAAAACTGGGAAATTCTTCACAATTCCTTCAGGGTCTCTGATGAAACCTGGAATGACCCTATCTAGAATGACAGCTGGATGTGGCATAAGGCTGGACACTTGGGACTGAGAGGATTGGTGAGATTGGGTGAGCAAATGCAGACCCTTTAAAGCACAAATGCCTGGCACCAATTCCATGGGTCCCAACTCTCCAGGTTGAAGGGAATATTACTACAGCTCTAACATGTACGGGAAATCTAGAGAAGGGACACACTGTGAATACGAAAGGTTTCTAAAACTCAACGAATAGTCCCTCTCCTGGTGCTCCGGTTTGAATTTCCATCTGCTTTACTATCAACCTCCCAACTTGGAGAGACAGCCCCTTTAACCTCCTGGTTCGCACAGGTTTCCAATTTGGCAGGGGATGAAAGGGAAGAGGGAGAACCAATGAGAGAGTAGCTGTTAGGCATTTGGACGGGCACATATCACTGTAATTTCCCGCCAGGAAGAAAAATTAACCAAAGTCTCAGCCACCCACAGGGAACCACCATAGGTCCCGAACCAAAATTTTGGACATGCGGTCAGCTCACAAAAAACGAGTTGAAAAATGGAGCTCAGGGGCACAGCAATTCACAAAGTGGCCGAGTAATAAAGGAAAACTATCGTCCAAAAATCTGTTGAGGGAAGGCAGCGAGGTAGACTTGAAAGCGAGGCACAATAGCAGGAAACAGATTTCAAGAGGTACGTTGGAATCGCCGTTAAAGCACAGGAAGAGGGGCACAACTTCGACAATGATGCACGTGGCCAAAAAGGGCGTATGCGTTTTCTCCTGAATATATTCAGGAGAAAACGCATACGCCCTTTTTGGCCAAGCAAGCAAGCAGGCAATGCAAATCTGCACTATAAAGAAGTATCACTTCCCACCGGTCAAAAGGGACATCCACAAAATGTGTAAAAACCAGAAAGGCAAGACAGGCCCTGGAGAACAGGGAGCCTTGTTATGCTGATGGGCAGGATGTAAATTGCCAACTGCCTCACTGGAGGAGTGCATTGTGTTCCCTAAAACAAGTAAACAACAGAGCTACAGAGCCAAGGGCACTTCCAGTCTAGGGAATATACCTTGGGAAAACTGAAAATCAATAAGACAGAACCACCCCAAAATATAGGGCTGCACTGCTTACAAGGACCTCAACTTGGGTACACCTTAAATATCCCAGGAAATATAAAAATGGTTCAAAAAATTGTGGTACTTACGTACGATGGAATATCCCTCAGCCATGAAATCAATGTCATAAGACCAGTAGCAGCAAAATGGGTGGATTCAGGTACGATGATTCTAAGTGAAATAAGTCACACAGAAAAAGAAACTTATCATAAGATATCACTTATGAAGATCCTGTAAACATGGCTACACTTGAACTGAGTTAGGAAAGAGAACAGAGTCTCACATTTAGGAAACACTCTTATGCCTGCTTAAGGGTGAAGGAGAGGTGGGGTGATGCATAAAACCAGAGTTTGATATAAGCACAGGTACCGTTCCAAAAACCAACTATGGAATCGACAAGACCTACACCTTCCTCAATGAAAGGGACTCAAAACCCCATAGTTCCCGCAGAGGAATATATCTGACTAGTAAGAATCTTAAAACCTATGTATTGATATGTCTCCGTAAGGGAATCAAGTGTGTCTAGACTGGCATAAACAAAGCAGCGAGAATCAGCTCAAACCCACTATAAAAAGGAATTTCAAAAACAAAACAAAAAAACTGGGAAATTCTTTACAATTCCTTCAGGGTCTCTGATGAAACCTGGAATGACCCTATCTACAACGACAGCTGGATGTGGCATAAGGCTGGACACTTGGGTCTGAGAGGATTTGTGAGATTGGGTGAGAAAATGCAGACCCTTTAAATCACAAATGCCTGGCACACATTCCATGGGTCACAACTCTCCAGGTTGAAGGGAATATTACTACAGCTATAACATGTACAGGAAACCTAGAGAACAGACTCACTGTGAATACGAAAGGTTTCTAAAACTCAACGAATAGTCCCTCTCCTGGTGCTCCGGTTTGACTTGCAATCTGCTTTACTATCAACCTCCCTACTTGGAGAGACAGCCCCTTTAACCTCCTGGTTCGCACAGGTTGCCAATTTGGCAGAGGATGAAAGGGAAGAGGGAGAACCAATGAGAGAGTAGCTGTTAGGCATTTGGACGGGCACATATCACTCTAATTTCCTGGCAGGAAGAAGAATTAACCAAAGTCTCAGCCACCCACTGGGACCAGCATAGGTCCTGAACCAAAATTTTGGACTTGCGGTCAGCTCACCAAAAACGAGTTGAAAAATGGAGCTCAGGGGCACAGCAATTCACAAACTGGCCGAGTAATAAAGGACAACTATCGTCCAAAAATCTGTTGAGGGAAGGCAACGAGGCGGACTTGAAAGCGAGGCAGAATAGCAGGAAACAGATTTCAAGAGGTACGTTGGAATCGCCTTTAAAGCACAGGAAGAGGGGCACAACTTCAACAATGATGCACTTGGCCAAAAAGGGCGTATGTTTATCTCTTGAATATATTCAGGAGAAAACGCATACGCCCTTTTTGGCCAAGCAAGCAAGCGGGCAAT
The DNA here is from genome assembly GCF_949752795.1 of Hyperoodon ampullatus. Taxonomy (NCBI): domain Eukaryota; kingdom Metazoa; phylum Chordata; class Mammalia; order Artiodactyla; family Ziphiidae; genus Hyperoodon; species Hyperoodon ampullatus. The sequence continues at coordinate 45,501 of NW_027640994.1, read as the reverse complement.
GCAAATCTGCACTACAAAGAAGTATCACTTCCCACCGGTCAAAAGGGACATCCACAAAATGTGTAAAAACCAGAAAGGCAAGACAGGCCCTGGAGAACAGGGAGCCTTGTTATGCTGATGGACGGGATGTAAATTGCCAACTGCCTCTCTGGAGGAGTGCATTGTGTTCCCTAAAACAAGCAAACAACAGAGCTACAGAGCCAAGGGCACTTCCAGTCTAGGGAATATACCTTGGGAAAACTGAAAATCAATAAGAGAGAGCCACCCCAAAATTTAGGGCTGCACTGCTTACAAGGACCTCAACTTGGGTACACCTTAAATATCCCAGGAAATATAAAAATGGTTCAAAAAATTGTGGTAATTACGTACGATGGAATATCCCTCAGCCATGAAATCAATTTCATAAGACCACTAGCAGCAAAATGGTTGGATTCAGGTACGATGATTCTAAGTGAAATAAGTCACACAGAAAAAGAAACTTATCATAAGATATCACTTATGAAGATCCTGTAAACATGGCTACACTTGAACTGAGTTAGGAAAGAGAACAGTGTCTCACATTTAGAAAACACTCTTATGCCTGCTGAAGGGGGAAGGAGAGGTGGGGTGATGCATAAAACCAGAGTTTGATATAAGCACAGGTACCGTTCCAAAAACCAACTATGGAATAGACAAGACCTACATCTTCCTCAGTGAAAGGGACTCAAAACCCCATATTTCCCGCAGAGGAATATGTCTGACTAATAAGAATCTTAAAACCTATGTATTGATATGTCTCCATAAGGGAATCAAGTGTGTCTAGAGTGGCATAATCATGGCAGCGATAATCAGCTCAAACCCACGATAAAAAGGAATTTCAAAAACAAAACAAAAAAACTGGGAAATTCTTTACAATTCCTTCAGGGTCTCTGATGAAACCTGGAATGACCCTATGTACAACGACAGATGGATGTGGCATAAGGCTGGACACTTGGGACTAAGAGCATTGGTGAGATTGGGTGAGCAAATGCAGAACCTTTAAAGCAATAATGCATGGCACCCATTCCAATGGTCCTAACTCTCCAGCTTGAGGGAACATTACTACAGATATAACATATACGGGAAACCTAGAGAACGGACACACTGTGAATATGAATGCTTTCTAAATCTCAACGAATAGTCCCTCTCCTGGTGCTCCAGTTTGACTTTCCATCTGCTTTACTATCAATCTCCCACCTTGGAGAGACAGCCCCTTTAACCTCCTGTTTCGCACAGGTTACCAATTTGGCAGAGGATGAAAGGGAAGAGGGAGAACCAATGAGAGAGTAGCTGTTAGGCATTTGGACGGGCACATATCACTCTAACTTCCCAGCAGAAAGAAGAATTAACCAAAGTCTCAGCCCCCAACCGGTAACCAGCATAGGTCCTGAAACAAAATTTTGGACATGTGGTCAGCTCACAGAAAACGAGTTGAAAAATGGAGCTCAGGGGCACAGCAATTCACAAACTGGCCGAGTGATAAAGGAAAACTATCGTCCAAAAATCTGTTGAGGGAAGGCAACGAGGCGGACTTGAAAGCGAGGCAGAATAGCAGGAAACAGATTTCAAGAGGTACGTTGGGATCGCCCTTAAAGCACAGGAAGAGGGGCACAACTTCGACAATGATGCACTTGGCCAAAAAAGGCGTATGCGTTTTCTCCTGAATATATTCAGGAGAAAACGCATACACCCTATTAGGCCAAGCAAGCAAGCAGGCAATGCAAATCTGCATTACAAAGATGTATCACTTCCCAACGGTCCAAAGGGACATCCACAACTGTGTAAAAACCAGAAAGGACAGACAGGCCCTGGAGAACAGGGAGCCTTTTTATGCCGATGGGCGGGATGTACATTGCCAACTGCCTCTCTGGAGGAGTGCATTGTGTTCCCTAAAACAAGTAAACAACAGATCTACAGAGCCATGGGCACTTCCAGTCTAGGGAATATACCTTGGGAAAACTGAAAATCAATAAGACAGAGCCACCCCAAAATTTAGGGCTGCACTGCTTACAAGGACCTCAACTTGGGTACACCTTAAATATCCCAGGAAATATAAAAATGGTTCAAAAAATTGTGTTACTTACGTACATTGGAGTATCCCTCAGCCATGAAATCAATGTCATAAAACCGGTAGCAGCAAAATGGGTGGATTCACGTACGATGATTCTAAGTGAAATAAGTCACACAGAAAAAGAAACTTATCATAAGATATCACTTATGAAGATCCTGTAAACATGGCTACACTTGAACTGAGTTAGGAAAGAGAACAGTGTCTCACATTTAGAAAACACTCTTATGCCTGCTTAAGGGGGAAGGAGAGGTGGGGTGATGCATAAAACCACAGTTTGATATAAGCACAGGTACCGTTCCAAAAACCAACTATGGAATAGACAACACCTACACCTTCCTCAGTGAAAGGGACTCAAAACCCTATATTTCCCGCAGAGGAATATATCTGACTAGTAAGAATCTTAAAACCTATGTATTGATATGTCTCCATAAGGGAATCAAGTGTGTCTAGACTGGCATAAACATGGCAGCGAGAATCAGCTCAAACCCACTATAAAAAGGAATTTCAAAAACAAAACAAAAAAACTGGGAAATTCTTCACAATTCCTTCAGGGTCTCTGATGAAACCAGGAATGACCCTATCTACAACGACAGCTGGATGTGGCGTAAGGCTGGACAATTGGGACTGAGAGGATTGGTGAGATTGGGTGAGCAAATGCAGACCCTTTAAAGCACAAATGCCTGGCACCCATTCCATGGGTCCCAACTCTCCAGGTTGAAGGGAATATTACTACAGCTGTAACATGTACGGGAAACCTAGAGAACGGACACACTGTGAATACGAAATGTTTCTAAAACTCAACGAATAGTCCCTCTCCTGGTGTTCCGGTTTGGCTTTCCATCTGCTTTACTATCAAACTCCCAAATTGGAGAGACAGCCCCTTTAAGCTCCTGGTTCGCACAGGTTGTCAATTTGGCAGAGGATGAAGTGGAAGATGGAGAACCAATGAGAGAGTAGCTGTTAGGCATTTGGACGGGCACATATCACTCTAATTTCCAGGCAGGAAGAAGAATTAACCAAAGTCTCAACCCCCCACCGGGAACCAGCATAGGTCCTGAACGAAAATATTGGACTTGCGGTCAGCTCACCAAAAACGAGTTGAAAAATGGAGCTCAGGGGCACAGCAATTCACAAACTGGCCGAGTAATAAAGGACAACTATCGTCCAAAAATCAGTTGAGGGAAGACAACGAGGCGGACTTGAAAGCGAGGCAGAATAGCAGGAAACAGATTTCAAGAGGTACGTTGGAATCGCCTTTAAAGCACAGGAAGAGGGGCACAACTTCGACAATGATGCACTTGGCCAAAAAGGGCGTATGCGTTTTCTCCTGAATATATTCAGGAGAAAACGCATACGCCCTTTTTCGCCAAGCAAGCAAGCAGGCAATGCAAATCTGCACTACAAAGAAGTATCAATTACCACTGGTCAAAAGGGACATCCACAAAATATGTAAAAACCAGAAAGGCAAGACAGGCCCTGGAGAACAGGGAGCCTTGTTATGCTGATGGGCGGGATGTAAATTGCCAACTGCCTCTCTGGAGGAGTGCATTGTGTTCCCTAAAACAAGTAAAGAACAGAGCTACAGAGCCAAGGGCACTTCCAGTCTAGGGAATATACCTAGGGAAAACTGAAAATCAATAAGACAGAGCCACCCCAAAATTTAGGGCTGCACTGCTTACAAGGACCTCAACTTGTGTACACATTAAATATCCCAGGAAATATAATAATGGTTCAAAAAATTGTGGTACTTACGTACGATGGAATATCCCTCAGCCATGAAATCAATGTCATAAGACCAGTAGCAGCAAAATGGGTGGATTCAGGTACGATGATTCTAAGTGAAATAAGTCACACAGAAAAAGAAACTTATCATAAGATATCACTTATGAAGATCCTGTAAACATGGCTACACTTGAACTGAGTTAGGAAAGAGAACAGTGTCTCACATTTAGAAAACACTCTTATGCCTGCTTAAGGGGGAAGGAGAGGTGGGGTGATGCATAAAACCACAGTTTGATATAAGCACAGGTACCGTTCCAAAAACCAACTATGGAATAGACAACACCTACACCTTCCTCAGTGAAAGGGACTCAAAACCCCATATTTCCCGCAGAGGAATATATCAGACTAGTAAGAATCTTAAAACCTATGTATTGATATGTCTCCATAAGGGAATCAAGTGTGTCTACACTGGCATAAACATGACAGCGAGGATCAGGTCAAACCCACTATAAAAAGGAGTTTCGAAAACAAAACAAATAAACTGGGAAATTCTTTACAATTCCTTCAGGGTCTCTGATGAAACCTGGAATGACCCTATGTACAACGACAGCTGGATGTGGCATAAGGCTGGACACTTGGGACTAAGAGGATTGGTGAGATTGGGTGAGCAAACGCAGACCCTTTAAAGCAATAATGCATGGCACCCATTCCATGGGTCCCAACTCTCCAGCTTGAAGGGAATATTACTACAGCTATAACATATACGGGAAACCTAGAGAACGGACACACTGTGAATATGAATGCTTTCTAAAACTCAACGAATAGTCCCTCTCCTGGTGCTCCCGTTTGACTTTCCATCTGCTTTACTATCAATCTCCCAACTTGGAGAGACAGCCCCTTTAACCTCCTGGTTCGCAAATGTTTCCAATTTGGCAGAGGATGAAAGGGAAGAGGGAGAACCAATGAGAGAGTAGCTGTTAGGCATTTGGACGGGCACATATCACTCTAACTTCCCAGCAGAAAGAAGAATTAACCAAAGTCTCAGCCACCCACCGGGAACCAGCATAGGTCCTGAACAAAAATATTGGACATGCGGTCAGCTCACAAAAAACGAGTTGATAAATGGAGCTCAGGGGCACAGCAATTCACAAACTGGCCGAGTAATAAAGGACAACTATCGTCCAAAAATCTGTTGAGGGAATGAAACGAGGCAGACTTGAAAGCGAGGCAGAATAGCAGGAAACAGATTTCAAGAGGTACGTTGGGATCACCCTTAAAGCACAGGAAGAGGGGCACAACTTCGAAAATGATGAACTTGGCCAAATAGGGCGTATGCGTTTTCTCCTGAATATATTCAGGAGAAAACGCATACGCCCTATTTGGCCAAGCAAGCAAGCGGGCAATGCTAATCTGCATTACAAAGACGTATCACTTCCCACCGGTCCAAAGGGACATCCACAAATGTGTAAAAACCAGAAAGGGCAGACAGGCCCTGGAGAACAGGGAGCCTTGTTATGCTGATGGGCGGGATGTACATTGCCAACTGCCACTCTGGAGGAGTGCATTGTGTTCCCTAAAGCAAGTAAACAACAGATCTACAGAGCCATGGGCACTTCCAGTCTAGGGAATATACCTTGGGAAAACTGAAATCAATAAGACAGAGCCACCCCAAAATTTAGGGCTGCACTGCTTACAAGGACCTCAATTTGGGTACACCTTAAATATCCCAGGAAATATAAAAATGGTTCAAAAAATTGTGGTACTTACGTACATTGGAATATCCCTCAGCCATGAAATCAATGTCATAAGACCGGTAGCAGCAAAATGGGTGGATTCACGTACGATGATTCTAAGTGAAATAAGTCACACAGAAAAAGAAACTTATCATAAGATATCACTTATGAAGATCCTGTAAACATGGCTACACTTGAACTGAGTTAGGAAAGAGAACAGTGTCTCACATTTAGAAAACACTCTTATGCCTGCTTAAGGGGGAAGGAGAGGTGGGGTGATGCATAAAACCAGAGTTTGATATAAGCACAGGTACCGTTCCAAAAACCAACTATGGAATAGACAAGACCTACACCTTCCTCAGTGAAAGGGACTGAAAACCCCATATTTCCCGCAGAGGAATATATCTGACTAGTAAGAATCTTAAAACCTATGTATTGATATGTCTCCATAAGGGAATCAAGTGTGTCTAGACTGGCATAAACATGGCAGCGAGGATCAGGTCAAACCCACTATAAAAAGGAATTTCAAAAACAAAACAAAAAAACTGGGAAATTCTTCACAATTCCTTCAGGGTCTCTGATGATACCTGGAATGACCCTATCTACAACGACAGCTGGATGTGGCATAAGGCTGGACAATTGGGACTGAGAGGATTGGTGAGATTGGGTGAGCAAATGCAGACCCTTTAAAGCACAAATGCCTGGCACCCATTCCATGGGTCCCAAATCTCCAGGTTGAAGGGAATATTACTACAGCTGTAACATGTACGGGAAACCTAGAGAACGGAGACACTGTGAATAGGAAAGGTTTCTAAAACTCAACGAATACTCCCCCTCCTGGTGCTCCGGTTTGTCTTTCCATCTGCTTTACTATCAACCTCCCAAATTGGAGAGACAGCCCCTTTAACCTCCTGGTTCGCACAGGTTGTCAATTTGGCAGAGGATGAAATAGAAGATGGAGAACCAATGAGAGAGTAGCTGTTAGGCATTTGGACGGGCAAATATCACTCTAACTTCCCGGTAGGAAGAAGAATTAAGCAAAGTCTCAACCCCCCACCGGGAACCAGCATAGGTCCTGAACGAAAATTTTGGACTTGCTGTCAGCTCACCAAAAACGAGTTGAAAAATGGAGCTCAGGGGCACAGCAATTCACAAACTTGCAGAGTAATAAAGGACAACTATCGTCCAAAAATCTTTTAAGGGAAGGCAACGAGGTGGACTTGAAAGCGAGGCAGAATAGCAGGAAACAGATTTCAAGAGGTACGTTGGAATCGCCTTTAAAGCACAGGAAGAGGGGCACAACTTCGACAATGATGCACTTGGCCCAAAAGGGCGTATGCGTTTTCTCCTGAATATATTCAGGAGAAAACGCGTACACCCATTTTGGCCAAGCAAGCAAGCGGGCAATGCAAATCTGCACTACAAAGAAGTATCACTTCCCACCGGTCAAAAGGGACATCCACAAAATGTGTAAAAACCAGAAAGGCAAGACAGGCCCTGGAGAACAGGGAGCCTTGTTATGCTGATGGGCGGGATGTAAATTGCCAACTGCCTCTCTGGAGGAGTGCATTGTGTTCCCTAAAACAAGTAAACAACAGAGCTACAGAGCCAAGGGCACTTCCAGTCTAGGGAATATACCTTGGGAAAACTGAAAATCAAAAAGACACAGCCACCCCAAAATTTAGGGCTGCACTGCTTACAAGGACCTCAACTTGGGTACACATTAAATATCCCAGGAAATATAAAAATGGTTCAAAAAATTGTGGTACTTACGTACGATGGAATATCCCTCAGCCATGAAATCAATGTCATAAGACCAGTAGCAGCAAAATGGGTGGATTCAGGTACGATGATTCTAAGTGAAATAAGTCACACAGAAAAAGAAACTTATCATAAGATATCACTTATGAAGATCCTGTAAACATGGCTACACTTGAACTGAGTTAGGAAAGAGAACAGTGTCTCACATTTAGAAAACACTCTTATGCCTGCTTAAGGGGGAAGGAGAGGTGGGGTGATGCATAAAACCAGAGTTTGATATAAGCACAGGTACCGTTCCAAAAACCAACTATGGAATAGACAAGACCTACACCTTCCTCAGTGAAAGGGACTCAAAACCCCATATTTCCCGCAGAGGAATATATCTGACTAGTAAGAATCTTAAAACCTATGTATTGATATGTCTCCATAAGGGAATCAAGTGTGTCTAGACTGGGATAAATATGGCAGCGAGAATCAGCTCAAACCCACTATAAAAAGGAATTTCAAAAATAAAACAAAAAAACTGGGAAATTCTTTACAATTCCTTCAGGGTCTCTGATGAAACCTGAAATGACCCTATCTACAATGACAGCTGGATGTGGCATAAGGCTGGACACTTGGGACTGAGAGGATTGGTGAGATTGGGTGAGCAAATGCAGACCCTTTAAAGCAATAATGCATGGCACACATTCCATGGGTCCCAACTCTCCAGGTTGAAGGGAATATTACTACAGATATAACATGTACGGGAATCCTAGAGAACGGACACACTGTGAATACGAAAGGTTTCTAAAACTCAACGAATAGTCCCTCTCCTGGTGCTCCGGTTTGACTTTCCATCTGCTTTATTATCAACCTCCCAACTTGGAGAGACAGCCCCTTTAACCTCCTGGTTCGCACAGGTTGCCAATTTGGCAGAGGATGAAAGGGAAGAGGGAGAACCAATGAGAGAGTAGCTGTTAGGCATTTGGACGGGCACATATCACTGTAATTTCCCGGCAGGAAGAAGAATTAACCAAAGTCTCAGCCACCCACCGGGAATCAGTATAGATCCGGAACCAAAATTTTGGACTTGCGGTCAGCTCACCAAAAACGAGTTGAAAAATGGAGCTCAGGGGCACAGCAATTCACAAACTGGCCGAGTAATAAAGGACAACTATCGTCCAAAAATCTGTTGAGGGAAGGCAACGAGGCGGACTTGAAAGCGAGGCAGAATAGCAGGAAACAGATTTCAAGAGGTACGTTGGAATCGCCTTTAAAGCACAGGAAGAGGGGCACAACTTCGACAATGATGCACTTGGCCAAAAAGGGCGTATGCGTTTTCTCCTGAATATATTCAGGAGAAAACGCATACGCCCTTTTTGGCCAAGCAAGCAAGCGGGCAATGCAAATCTGCACTACAAAGAAGTATCACTTCCCACCGGTCAAAAGGGACATCCACAAAATGTGTAAAAACCAGAAAGGCAAGACAGGCCCTGGAGAACAGGGAGCCTTGTTATGCTGATGGGCGGGATGTAAATTGCCAACTGCCTCTCTGGAGGAGTGCATTGTGTTCCCTAAAACAAGTAAAGTACAGAGCTACAGAGCCAAGGGCACTTCCAGTCTAGGGAATATACCTTGGGAAAACTGAAAATAAATAAGGCAGAGCCACCCCAAAATTTAGGGCTGCACTGCTTACAAGGACCTCAACTTGGGTACACATTAAATATCCCAGGAAATATAAAAATGGTTCAAAAAATTGTGGTACTTACGTACGATGGAATATCCTTCAGCCATGAAATCAATGTCATAAGACCAGAAGCAGCAAAATGGGTGGATTCAGGTACGATGATTCTAAGTGAAATAAGTCACACAGAAAAAGAAACTTATCATAAGATATCACTTATGAAGATCCTGTAAACATGGCTACAATTGAACTGAGTTAGGAAAGAGAACAGTGTCTCACATTTAGAAAACACTCTTATGCCTGCTTAAGGGGGAAGGAGAGGTGGGGTGATGCATAAAACCAGAGTTTGATATAAGCACAGGTACCGTTCCAAAAACCAACTATGGAATAGACAAGACCTACACCTTCCTCAGTGAAAGGGACTCAAAACCCCATATTTCCCGCAGAGGAATATATCTGACTAGTAAGAATCTTAAAACCTATGTATTGATATGTCTCCGTAAGGGAATCAAGTGTGTCTAGACTGGGATAAATATGGCAGCGAGAATCAGCTCAAACCCACTATAAAAAGGAATTTCAAAAATAAAACAAAAAAACTGGGAAATTCTTTACAATTCCTTCAGGGTCTCTGATGAAACCTGAAATGACCCTATCTACAATGACAGCTGGATGTGGCATAAGGCTGGACACTTGGGACTGAGAGGATTGGTGAGACTGGGTGAGCAAATGCAGACCCTTTAAAGCAATAATGCATGGCACACATTCCATGGGTCCCAACACTCCAGGTTGAAGGGAATATTACTACAGATATAACATGTACGGGAATCCTAGAGAACGGACACACTGTGAATACGAAAGGTTTCTAAAACTCAACGAATAGTCCCTCTCCTGGTGCTCCGGTTTGACTTTCCATCTGCTTTATTATCAACCTCCCAACTTGGAGAGACAGCCCCTTTAACCTCCTGGTTCGCACAGGTTGCCAATTTGGCAGAGGATGAAAGGGAAGAGGGAGAACCAATGAGAGAGTAGCTGTTAGGCATTTGGACGGGCACATATCACTGTAATTTCCCGGCAGGAAGAAGAATTAACCAAAGTCTCAGCCACCCACCGGGAATCAGTATAGATCCTGAACCAAAATTTTGGACTTGCGGTCAGCTCACCAAAAACGAGTTGAAAAATGGAGCTCAGGGGCACAGCAATTCACAAACTGGCCGAGTAATAAAGGACAACTATCGTCCAAAAATCTGTTGAGGGAAGGCAACGAGGCGGACTTGAAAGCGAGGCAGAATAGCAGGAAACAGATTTCAAGAGGTACGTTGGAATCGCCTTTAAAGCACAGGAAGAGGGGCACAACTTCGACAATGATGCACTTGGCCAAAAAGGGCGTATGCGTTTTCTCCTGAATATATTCAGGAGAAAACGCATACGCCCTTTTTGGCCAAGCAAGCAAGCGGGCAATGCAAATCTGCACTACAAAGAAGTATCACTTCCCACCGGTCAAAAGGGACATCCACAAAATGTGTAAACACCAGAAAGGCAAGACAGGCCCTGGAGAACAGGGAGCCTTCTTATGCTGATGGGGCGGATGTAACTTGCCAACTGCCTCTCTGGAGGAGTGCATTGTGTTCCCTAAAACAAATAAAGAACAGAGCTACAGAGCCAAGGGCACTTCCAGTCTAGGGAATATACCTTGGGAAAACTGAAAATCAATAAGCCAGAGCCACCCCAAACTATAGGTCTGCACTGCTCACAAGGACCTCAACTTGGGTATACCTTAAATATCCCAGGAAATATAAAAATGGTTCAAAAAATTGTGGTACCTATGTACGATGGAATATCCCTCAGCCATGAAATCAATGTCATAAGACCAGTAGCAGCAAAATGGTTGGATTCAGGTACGATGATTCTAAGTGAAATAAGTCACACAGAAAAAGAAACTTATCATAAGATATCACTTATGATGATCCTCTACACATGGCTATACTTGAACTGAGTTAGGAAAGAGAACAGTGTCTCACATTTAGAAAACACTCTTATGCCTGCTTAAGGGGGAAGGAGAGGTGGGGTGATGCATAAAACCAGAGTTTGATATAAGCACAGGTACCGTTCCAAAAACCAACTATGGAATAGACAAGACCTACACCTTCCTCAGTGAAAGGGACTCAAAACCCCATATTTCCCGCAGAGGAATATATCTGACTAGTAAGAATCTTAAAACCTATGTATTGATATGTCTCCATAAGGGAATCAAGTGTGTCTAGACTGGCATAAACATGGCAGCGAGGATCAGGTCATACCCTGTATAAAAAGGAATTTCAAAAACAAAACAAAAAAACTGGGAAATTCTTCACAATTCCTTCAGGGTCTCTGATGAAACCTGGAATGACCCTATCTAGAATGACAGCTGGATGTGGCATAAGGCTGGACACTTGGGACTGAGAGGATTGGTGAGATTGGGTGAGCAAATGCAGACCCTTTAAAGCACAAATGCCTGGCACCAATTCCATGGGTCCCAACTCTCCAGGTTGAAGGGAATATTACTACAGCTCTAACATGTACGGGAAATCTAGAGAAGGGACACACTGTGAATACGAAAGGTTTCTAAAACTCAACGAATAGTCCCTCTCCTGGTGCTCCGGTTTGAATTTCCATCTGCTTTACTATCAACCTCCCAACTTGGAGAGACAGCCCCTTTAACCTCCTGGTTCGCACAGGTTTCCAATTTGGCAGGGGATGAAAGGGAAGAGGGAGAACCAATGAGAGAGTAGCTGTTAGGCATTTGGACGGGCACATATCACTGTAATTTCCCGCCAGGAAGAAAAATTAACCAAAGTCTCAGCCACCCACAGGGAACCACCATAGGTCCCGAACCAAAATTTTGGACATGCGGTCAGCTCACAAAAAACGAGTTGAAAAATGGAGCTCAGGGGCACAGCAATTCACAAAGTGGCCGAGTAATAAAGGAAAACTATCGTCCAAAAATCTGTTGAGGGAAGGCAGCGAGGTAGACTTGAAAGCGAGGCACAATAGCAGGAAACAGATTTCAAGAGGTACGTTGGAATCGCCGTTAAAGCACAGGAAGAGGGGCACAACTTCGACAATGATGCACGTGGCCAAAAAGGGCGTATGCGTTTTCTCCTGAATATATTCAGGAGAAAACGCATACGCCCTTTTTGGCCAAGCAAGCAAGCAGGCAATGCAAATCTGCACTATAAAGAAGTATCACTTCCCACCGGTCAAAAGGGACATCCACAAAATGTGTAAAAACCAGAAAGGCAAGACAGGCCCTGGAGAACAGGGAGCCTTGTTATGCTGATGGGCAGGATGTAAATTGCCAACTGCCTCACTGGAGGAGTGCATTGTGTTCCCTAAAACAAGTAAACAACAGAGCTACAGAGCCAAGGGCACTTCCAGTCTAGGGAATATACCTTGGGAAAACTGAAAATCAATAAGACAGAACCACCCCAAAATATAGGGCTGCACTGCTTACAAGGACCTCAACTTGGGTACACCTTAAATATCCCAGGAAATATAAAAATGGTTCAAAAAATTGTGGTACTTACGTACGATGGAATATCCCTCAGCCATGAAATCAATGTCATAAGACCAGTAGCAGCAAAATGGGTGGATTCAGGTACGATGATTCTAAGTGAAATAAGTCACACAGAAAAAGAAACTTATCATAAGATATCACTTATGAAGATCCTGTAAACATGGCTACACTTGAACTGAGTTAGGAAAGAGAACAGAGTCTCACATTTAGGAAACACTCTTATGCCTGCTTAAGGGTGAAGGAGAGGTGGGGTGATGCATAAAACCAGAGTTTGATATAAGCACAGGTACCGTTCCAAAAACCAACTATGGAATCGACAAGACCTACACCTTCCTCAATGAAAGGGACTCAAAACCCCATAGTTCCCGCAGAGGAATATATCTGACTAGTAAGAATCTTAAAACCTATGTATTGATATGTCTCCGTAAGGGAATCAAGTGTGTCTAGACTGGCATAAACAAAGCAGCGAGAATCAGCTCAAACCCACTATAAAAAGGAATTTCAAAAACAAAACAAAAAAACTGGGAAATTCTTTACAATTCCTTCAGGGTCTCTGATGAAACCTGGAATGACCCTATCTACAACGACAGCTGGATGTGGCATAAGGCTGGACACTTGGGTCTGAGAGGATTTGTGAGATTGGGTGAGAAAATGCAGACCCTTTAAATCACAAATGCCTGGCACACATTCCATGGGTCACAACTCTCCAGGTTGAAGGGAATATTACTACAGCTATAACATGTACAGGAAACCTAGAGAACAGACTCACTGTGAATACGAAAGGTTTCTAAAACTCAACGAATAGTCCCTCTCCTGGTGCTCCGGTTTGACTTGCAATCTGCTTTACTATCAACCTCCCTACTTGGAGAGACAGCCCCTTTAACCTCCTGGTTCGCACAGGTTGCCAATTTGGCAGAGGATGAAAGGGAAGAGGGAGAACCAATGAGAGAGTAGCTGTTAGGCATTTGGACGGGCACATATCACTCTAATTTCCTGGCAGGAAGAAGAATTAACCAAAGTCTCAGCCACCCACTGGGACCAGCATAGGTCCTGAACCAAAATTTTGGACTTGCGGTCAGCTCACCAAAAACGAGTTGAAAAATGGAGCTCAGGGGCACAGCAATTCACAAACTGGCCGAGTAATAAAGGACAACTATCGTCCAAAAATCTGTTGAGGGAAGGCAACGAGGCGGACTTGAAAGCGAGGCAGAATAGCAGGAAACAGATTTCAAGAGGTACGTTGGAATCGCCTTTAAAGCACAGGAAGAGGGGCACAACTTCAACAATGATGCACTTGGCCAAAAAGGGCGTATGTTTATCTCTTGAATATATTCAGGAGAAAACGCATACGCCCTTTTTGGCCAAGCAAGCAAGCGGGCAATGCAAATCTGCACTACAAAGAAGTATCACTTCCCACCGGTCAAAAGGGACATCCACAAAATGTGTAAAAACCAGAAAGGCAAGACAGGCCCTGGAGAACAGGGAGCCTTGTGATGCTGATGGACGGGATGTAAATTGCCAACTGCCTCTCTGGAGGAGTGCATTGTGTTCCCTAAAACAAGCAAACAACAGAGCTACAGAGCCAAGGGCACTTCCAGTCTAGGGAATATACCTTGGGAAAACTGAAAATCAATAAGAGAGAGCCACCCCAAAATTTAGGGCTGCACTGCTTACAAGGACCTCAACTTGGGTACACCTTAAATATCCCAGGAAATATAAAAATGGTTCAAAAAATTGTGGTAATTACGTACGATGGAATATCCCTCAGCCATGAAATCAATTTCATAAGACCACTAGCAGCAAAATGGTTGGATTCAGGTACGATGATTCTAAGTGAAATAAGTCACACAGAAAAAGAAACTTATCATAAGATATCACTTATGAAGATCCTGTAAACATGGCTACACTTGAACTGAGTTAGGAAAGAGAACAGTGTCTCACATTTAGAAAACACTCTTATGCCTGCTGAAGGGGGAAGGAGAGGTGGGGTGATGCATAAAACCAGAGTTTGATATAAGCACAGGTACCGTTCCAAAAACCAACTATGGAATAGACAAGACCTACATCTTCCTCAGTGAAAGGGACTCAAAACCCCATATTTCCCGCAGAGGAATATGTCTGACTAATAAGAATCTTAAAACCTATGTATTGATATGTCTCCATAAGGGAATCAAGTGTGTCTAGAGTGGCATAATCATGGCAGCGATAATCAGCTCAAACCCACGATAAAAAGGAATTTCAAAAACAAAACAAAAAAAACTGGGAAATTCTTTACAATTCCTTCAGGGTCTCTGATGAAACCTGGAATGACCCTATGTACAACGACAGATGGATGTGGCATAAGGCTGGACACTTGGGACTAAGAGGATTGGTGAGATTGGGTGAGCAAATGCAGAACCTTTAAAGCAATAATGCATGGCACCCATTCCAATGGTCCTAACTCTCCAGCTTGAGGGAACATTACTACAGATATAACATATACGGGAAACCTAGAGAACGGACACACTGTGAATATGAATGCTTTCTAAATCTCAACGAATAGTCCCTCTCCTGGTGCTCCGGTTTGACTTTCCATCTGCTTTACTATCAATCTCCCACCTTGGAGAGACAGCCCCTTTAACCTCCTGTTTCGCACAGGTTACCAATTTGGCAGAGGATGAAAGGGAAGAGGGAGAACCAATGAGAGAGTAGCTGTTAGGCATTTGGACGGGCACATATCACTCTAACTTCCCAGCAGAAAGAAGAATTAACCAAAGTCTCAGCCCCCAACCGGTAACCAGCATAGGTCCTGAAACAAAATTTTGGACATGTGGTCAGCTCACAGAAAACGAGTTGAAAAATGGAGCTCAGGGGCACAGCAATTCACAAACTGGCCGAGTGATAAAGGAAAACTATCGTCCAAAAATCTGTTGAGGGAAGGCAACGAGGCGGACTTGAAAGCGAGGCAGAATAGCAGGAAACAGATTTCAAGAGGTACGTTGGGATCGCCCTTAAAGCACAGGAAGAGGGGCACAACTTCGACAATGATGCACTTGGCCAAAAAAGGCGTATGCGTTTTCTCCTGAATATATTCAGGAGAAAACGCATACACCCTATTAGGCCAAGCAAGCAAGCAGGCAATGCAAATCTGCATTACAAAGATGTATCACTTCCCAACGGTCCAAAGGGACATCCACAACTGTGTAAAAACCAGAAAGGACAGACAGGCCCTGGAGAACAGGGAGCCTTTTTATGCCGATGGGCGGGATGTACATTGCCAACTGCCTCTCTGGAGGAGTGCATTGTGTTCCCTAAAACAAGTAAACAACAGATCTACAGAGCCATGGGCACTTCCAGTCTAGGGAATATACCTTGGGAAAACTGAAAATCAATAAGACAGAGCCACCCCAAAATTTAGGGCTGCACTGCTTACAAGGACCTCAACTTGGGTACACCTTAAATATCCCAGGAAATATAAAAATGGTTCAAAAAATTGTGTTACTTACGTACATTGGAGTATCCCTCAGCCATGAAATCAATGTCATAAAACCGGTAGCAGCAAAATGGGTGGATTCACGTACGATGATTCTAAGTGAAATAAGTCACACAGAAAAAGAAACTTATCATAAGATATCACTTATGAAGATCCTGTAAACATGGCTACACTTGAACTGAGTTAGGAAAGAGAACAGTGTCTCACATTTAGAAAACACTCTTATGCCTGCTTAAGGGGGAAGGAGAGGTGGGGTGATGCATAAAACCACAGTTTGATATAAGCACAGGTACCGTTCCAAAAACCAACTATGGAATAGACAACACCTACACCTTCCTCAGTGAAAGGGACTCAAAACCCTATATTTCCCGCAGAGGAATATATCTGACTAGTAAGAATCTTAAAACCTATGTATTGATATGTCTCCATAAGGGAATCAAGTGTGTCTAGACTGGCATAAACATGGCAGCGAGAATCAGCTCAAACCCACTATAAAAAGGAATTTCAAAAACAAAACAAAAAAACTGGGAAATTCTTCACAATTCCTTCAGGGTCTCTGATGAAACCAGGAATGACCCTATCTACAACGACAGCTGGATGTGGCGTAAGGCTGGACAATTGGGACTGAGAGGATTGGTGAGATTGGGTGAGCAAATGCAGACCCTTTAAAGCACAAATGCCTGGCACCCATTCCATGGGTCCCAACTCTCCAGGTTGAAGGGAATATTACTACAGCTGTAACATGTACGGGAAACCTAGAGAACGGACACACTGTGAATACGAAATGTTTCTAAAACTCAACGAATAGTCCCTCTCCTGGTGTTCCGGTTTGGCTTTCCATCTGCTTTACTATCAAACTCCCAAATTGGAGAGACAGCCCCTTTAAGCTCCTGGTTCGCACAGGTTGTCAATTTGGCAGAGGATGAAGTGGAAGATGGAGAACCAATGAGAGAGTAGCTGTTAGGCATTTGGACGGGCACATATCACTCTAATTTCCAGGCAGGAAGAAGAATTAACCAAAGTCTCAACCCCCCACCGGGAACCAGCATAGGTCCTGAACGAAAATATTGGACTTGCGGTCAGCTCACCAAAAACGAGTTGAAAAATGGAGCTCAGGGGCACAGCAATTCACAAAGTGGCCGAGTAATAAAGGACAACTATCGTCCAAAAATCAGTTGAGGGAAGGCAACGAGGCGGACTTGAAAGCGAGGCAGAATAGCAGGAAACAGATTTCAAGAGGTACGTTGGAATCGCCTTTAAAGCACAGGAAGAGGGGCACAACTTCGACAATGATGCACTTGGCCAAAAAGGGCGTATGCGTTTTCTCCTGAATATATTCAGGAGAAAACGCATACGCCCTTTTTCGCCAAGCAAGCAAGCAGGCAATGCAAATCTGCACTACAAAGAAGTATCAATTCCCACTGGTCAAAAGGGACATCCACAAAATATGTAAAAACCAGAAAGGCAAGACAGGCCCTGGAGAAGAGGGAGCCTTGTTATGCTGATGGGCGGGATGTAAATTGCCAACTGCCTCTCTGGAGGAGTGCATTGTGTTCCCTAAAACAAGTAAAGAACAGAGCTACAGAGCCAAGGGCACTTCCAGTCTAGGGAATATACCTAGGGAAAACTGAAAATCAATAAGACAGAGCCACCCCAAAATTTAGGGCTGCACTGCTTACAAGGACCTCAACTTGTGTACACATTAAATATCCCAGGAAATATAATAATGGTTCAAAAAATTGTGGTACTTACGTACGATGGAATATCCCTCAGCCATGAAATCAATGTCATAAGACCAGTAGCAGCAAAATGGGTGGATTCAGGTACGATGATTCTAAGTGAAATAAGTCACGCAGAAAAAGAAACTTATCATAAGATATCACTTATGAAGATCCTGTAAACATGGCTACACTTGAACTGAGTTAGGAAAGAGAACAGTGTCTCACATTTAGAAAACACTCTTATGCCTGCTTAAGGGGGAAGGAGAGGTGGGGTGATGCATAAAACCACAGTTTGATATAAGCACAGGTACCGTTCCAAAAACCAACTATGGAATAGACAACACCTACACCTTCCTCAGTGAAAGGGACTCAAAACCCCATATTTCCCGCAGAGGAATATATCAGACTAGTAAGAATCTTAAAACCTATGTATTGATATGTCTCCATAAGGGAATCAAGTGTGTCTACACTGGCATAAACATGACAGCGAGGATCAGGTCAAACCCACTATAAAAAGGAGTTTCGAAAACAAAACAAATAAACTGGGAAATTCTTTACAATTCCTTCAGGGTCTCTGATGAAACCTGGAATGACCCTATGTACAACGACAGCTGGATGTGGCATAAGGCTGGACACTTGGGACTAAGAGGATTGGTGAGATTGGGTGAGCAAACGCAGACCCTTTAAAGCAATAATGCATGGCACCCATTCCATGGGTCCCAACTCTCCAGCTTGAAGGGAATATTACTACAGCTATAACATATACGGGAAACCTAGAGAACGGACACACTGTGAATATGAATGCTTTCTAAAACTCAACGAATAGTCCCTCTCCTGGTGCTCCCGTTTGACTTTCCATCTGCTTTACTATCAATCTCCCAACTTGGAGAGACAGCCCCTTTAACCTCCTGGTTCGCAAATGTTTCCAATTTGGCAGAGGATGAAAGGGAAGAGGGAGAACCAATGAGAGAGTAGCTGTTAGGCATTTGGACGGGCACATATCACTCTAACTTCCCAGCAGAAAGAAGAATTAACCAAAGTCTCAGCCACCCACCGGGAACCAGCATAGGTCCTGAACAAAAATATTGGACATGCGGTCAGCTCACAAAAAACGAGTTGATAAATGGAGCTCAGGGGCACAGCAATTCACAAACTGGCCGAGTAATAAAGGACAACTATCGTCCAAAAATCTGTTGAGGGAATGAAACGAGGCAGACTTGAAAGCGAGGCAGAATAGCAGGAAACAGATTTCAAGAGGTACGTTGGGATCACCCTTAAAGCACAGGAAGAGGGGCACAACTTCGAAAATGATGAACTTGGCCAAATAGGGCGTATGCGTTTTCTCCTGAATATATTCAGGAGAAAACGCATACGCCCTATTTGGCCAAGCAAGCAAGCGGGCAATGCTAATCTGCATTACAAAGACGTATCACTTCCCACCGGTCCAAAGGGACATCCACAAATGTGTAAAAACCAGAAAGGGCAGACAGGCCCTGGAGAACAGGGAGCCTTGTTATGCTGATGGGCGGGATGTACATTGCCAACTGCCACTCTGGAGGAGTGCATTGTGTTCCCTAAAGCAAGTAAACAACAGATCTACAGAGCCATGGGCACTTCCAGTCTAGGGAATATACCTTGGGAAAACTGAAATCAATAAGACAGAGCCACCCCAAAATTTAGGGCTGCACTGCTTACAAGGACCTCAATTTGGGTACACCTTAAATATCCCAGGAAATATAAAAATGGTTCAAAAAATTGTGGTACTTACGTACATTGGAATATCCCTCAGCCATGAAATCAATGTCATAAGACCGGTAGCAGCAAAATGGGTGGATTCACGTACGATGATTCTAAGTGAAATAAGTCACACAGACAAAGAAACTTATCATAAGATATCACTTATGAAGATCCTGTAAACATGGCTACACTTGAACTGAGTTAGGAAAGAGAACAGTGTCTCACATTTAGAAAACACTCTTATGCCTGCTTAAGGGGGAAGGAGAGGTGGGGTGATGCATAAAACCAGAGTTTGATATAAGCACAGGTACCGTTCCAAAAACCAACTATGGAATAGACAAGACCTACACCTTCCTCAGTGAAAGGGACTCAAAACCCCATATTTCCCGCAGAGGAATATATCTGACTAGTAAGAATCTTAAAACCTATGTATTGATATGTCTCCGTAAGGGAATCAAGTGTGTCTAGACTGGCATAAACATGGCAGCGAGGATCAGGTCAAACCCACTATAAAAAGGAATTTCAAAAACAAAACAAAAAAACTGGGAAATTCTTCACAATTCCTTCAGGGTCTCTGATGATACCTGGAATGACCCTATCTACAACGACAGCTGGATGTGGCATAAGGCTGGACAATTGGGACTGAGTGGATTGGTGAGATTGGGTGAGCAAATGCAGACCCTTTAAAGCACAAATGCCTGGCACCCATTCCATGGGTCCCAAATCTCCAGGTTGAAGGGAATATTACTACAGCTGTAACATGTACGGGAAACCTAGAGAACGGAGACACTGTGAATAGGAAAGGTTTCTAAAACTCAACGAATACTCCCCCTCCTGGTGCTCCGGTTTGGCTTTCCATCTGCTTTACTATCAACCTCCCAAATTGGAGAGACAGCCCCTTTAACCTCCTGGTTCGCACAGGTTGTCAATTTGGCAGAGGATGAAATGGAAGATGGAGAACCAATGAGAGAGTAGCTGTTAGGCATTTGGACGGGCAAATATCACTCTAACTTCCCGGTAGGAAGAAGAATTAAGCAAAGTCTCAACCCCCCACCGGGAACCAGCATAGGTCCTGAACGAAAATTTTGGACTTGCTGTCAGCTCACCAAAAACGAGTTGAAAAATGGAGCTCAGGGGCACAGCAATTCACAAACTTGCAGAGTAATAAAGGACAACTATCGTCCAAAAATCTTTTAAGGGAAGGCAACGAGGCGGACTTGAAAGAGAGGCAGAATAGCAGGAAACAGATTTCAAGAGGTACGTTGGAATCGCCTTTAAAGCACAGGAAGAGGGGCACAACTTCGACAATGATGCACTTGGCCAAAAAGGGCGTATGCATTTTCTCCTGAATATATTCAGGAGAAAACGCATACGCCCTTTTTGGCCAAGCAAGCAAGCGGGCAATGCAAATCTGCACTACAAAGAAGTATCACTTCCCACCGGTCAAAAGGGACATCCACAAGATGTGTAAAAACCAGAAAGGCAAGACAGGCCCTGGAGAACAGGGAGCCTTGTTATGCTGATGCGAGGGATGTAAATTGCCAGCTGCCTCTCTGGAGGAGTGCATTGTGTTCCCTAAAACAAGTAAAGAACAGAGCTACAGAGCCAAGGGCACTTCCAGTCTAGGGAATATACCTTGGGAAAACTGAAAATCAATAAGACAGAGCCACCCCAAAATTTAGGGCTGCACTGCTTACAAGAACCTCCACTTGGGTACACTTTAAATGACCCCGGAAATATAAAAATTGTTCAAAAA
The DNA here is from genome assembly GCF_949752795.1 of Hyperoodon ampullatus. Classification (NCBI taxonomy): domain Eukaryota; kingdom Metazoa; phylum Chordata; class Mammalia; order Artiodactyla; family Ziphiidae; genus Hyperoodon; species Hyperoodon ampullatus. Next base: position 24,291 of record NW_027640994.1, on the reverse strand, counting down.
ATTGCGGTACTTACTTAAGTTGGAATATACCTCAGCCATGAAATCAATGTCATAAGACCAGTAGCAGCAAAATGCGTGGATTCAGGTACGATGATTCTAAGTGAAATAAGTCACACAGAAAAAGAAACTTATCATAAGATATCACTTATGAAGATTCTGTAAACATGGCTACACTTGAACTGAGTTAGAAAAGAGAACAGAGTCTCACATTAGAAAACACTCTTATGCCTGCTTAAGGGGGAAGGAGAGGTGGGGTGATGCATAAAATCAGAGTTTGATATAAGCACAGGTACCATTCCAAAAATAAACTATGGAATAGACAAGACCTACACCTTCCTCAGTGAAAGGGACTTGAGGCATCTGTGAGTAACCGTGAGCTTAGCCCCAGGCCAGCTGCTGTTGAACTTTTCCCACCCTTCCCAGGTAAAACACCTGAATATATACAAGGCCTTGAAAGCCTAGAGAAGGGCCGTGGAGCCACACAAGCGACAGCATGCAGACCAACTTTGTGCCAGCAGGCCAGCCAGGATTGTCCTGGCCCTGGGCTCTCTTCTGGAAGCTTTCCATTGCCCTGCCTGAGATACCCCTCCTGTCCCGGCCCCCACTGCTTTTTTCCTTCCTCACCTCTGTCCACAGAGAAATTCCAGCAGAAGGTATGGGTGACACATCCTCTTCTTTACAGGTGGAAGCATGGCAACTCCTGCAGAAAGTCCAACAGAGACCCACTCACAACGGGGCACCCACAAAGCCGTGACCTCACAATCACTCCCACCAGCACAGCCCCAAGACTGCTGACTGGGCAGAGAATATGGCATCAGGCAGAGCTTCAGGGGCTATTGCTGCCTGCAGTGCTGTTTATATTGACCTCAACCCAGGCACACCTTGGGAGGGCCGGCCGGCAGGGTCAGGCTACCCAGGTCAGCTAATCCTCAGCCCTCAGGGAATCACATTGTTGAAAATGGACCTCGCTAAGGCAGAATAGAAGCCAAGGAATAAAAGGACACAATGCCATTTGCAGCACCGTACGTGTGTCTAGAGGTAATCACGTGACTTGTAGTAAGTCAGAAAGTGAAAGACACATATCATATCATATCTCTTATAGGTGTGACCGCAAAATGGATACCAGGGCAGATATTTCCACGGAGAAGGGCAATCACAGATTCATTCAACAAACTTATGGTTCACCAATGGAAAGTTGTGAGCATTGGTTTCATTATGATAGTGGGGTTAACAGACATATACAAACACAGGTGACATATATAATCACCGAAGACCTACAGAATACCAAGAGAAGAATACTCAACATTCTGTCATAAGCTACATGGGAAAAGGATCCCAGGAAGAACTGACATATGTATATGTGTAAAAGAACCACATCTTCCACACCTACAACAAGCCAAACATTGTAATCAAATTTGCTGTAATAAAAAATAAAAAAATTAAATTAAAAACACGAACAAGAAGTAGTGAGACAAACTTGAGGGGCTTTCTCCTGGCACATTCCATTCTAAATTCCAATCTAGAACACAACTTCCATTGAGGTTCTGTTGCCCCAGTAACCAGATTTGGTAAGGGAGAACTGCTGCCACCTTGTGGCCGTTTCACACAACAGCAGGTTTAATCCCAGCGCTAATGGTCAGTTGATATTCAAAATCATTGCAGGCCTGTAAATGACACCTGCCCTGAAAACAAATCCTGGGTTCATATATCGACCAAAAAATTCAAAGGACGTCCATATTTCAAAACGAGAGTTTCAAAAGGCATATTTTACACACATTAGTGTTCTGCTTCTTTTTCTTTCTTTCTTTTTTTGTTAAAAAAATGGAATGGCAAAAAGCATCCCTCAGAATGGGCGAAAATATTTGCAAACGAATCAATGGACAAAGGATTAATCTCCAATATATATAAAGAGCTCATACAGCTTAATATTAAAAAAACAAACAACCCAATACAAAAATGGGCAGAAGATCTAAAGAGACGTTACTTCAAAGAAGACACAGAGACGGCCAAGACGCACATGAAAAGCTGCACAACATCACTAATTATTAGAGAAATGCAAATCAAAACTACAATGAGGTATCACCTCACACCTGTTAGAATCGGCATCATCAGAAAATCTACAAACAACGAATTCTGGGGAGGGTGTGGACAAAAGGATCCCTCTTCCACTAGTGGTGGAAATGTAAATTGATACAGTCACGATGGAGAAGAGTATGGAGTTTCCTTAAAAAAACTAGAAATAGAATGACCATATGATCCAGCAATCCCACTTCTGGGCATATTCCCAGAGAAAACCATAAATCAAAAAGGCACATTCACCACAATGCTCATTTCAGCACTATTTACGATAGCCAGATAATGGAAGCAACCTAAATACCCACAGACAGACGAATGGATAAAGATGTGGTACATATATAAAATGGAATATTACTCAGCCATAAGAAGGAATGAAAGTGGGTCATTTGTAGAGACGTCGATGGATCTAGAGACTGTCATACAGAATGAAGTAAGTCAGAAAGAGACAAACAAATATTGTATATTAATGCATATATGTGAAACCTAGAAAAATCGTACAGATGAACTTGTTTGCAGGGAAGAAAGAGAGACACAGATATAGAGAACACACGTATGGACACCAAGTGTGGGAAGCCATGGGGAGGTGGTGTTGGGATGAGTTGGGAGACTGGGATTGACCTGTATACATGTATATGCATAAAATACATAACTAATAATAACCTGCTGTATAAAAAATAAATAAAATTAAATTTCAAAATTTTAAAAAATAAAAGAGAAAAAAGTTCTTCCCTTCACACAGATGTATTTATATGAATGAATTATTTCCATGCTTATATCTATAAATACATAAAAGAGGAATAAAATCTAACTTGAACCAAAAACGAAAAAAAAAAAACCTGAACCCACTAGTTAGACAGAGGAAAACCCTATCAGGGCACTTGCTCCAGCGGTAAACAATTCTGAAATTGGTCAGAGGTGGGGAATCATCTCCCATAGAGCCAGCAGCCCACTCCTACGCAAGGAGCGTCATCATTGCAAAGCAGGGGGCCATGCCGAGGCATCTGTGAGTAACCGTGAGCTGAGCCCCAGGCCAGCTGCTGTTGAACTTTTCCCACCCTTCCCAGGTAAAACACCTGAATATGTACAAGGCCTTGAAAGCCTAGAGGAATGGGCGTGGAGCCACACCAGCGACAGCACGCAGGCCAACTTGGTGCCTGCAGGCCAGCCAGGATGGTCCTGGCCCTGGGCGCTCTTCTGGAAGCTTTCCATTGCCCTGCCTGAGATACCCCTCCTGTCCCGGCCCCCACTGCTTTTTTCCTTCCTCACCTCTGTCCACAGAGAAATTCCAGCGGAAGGTATGGGTGACACATCCTCTTCTTTACAGGTGGAAGCCTGCCAACTCCTGCAGAAAGTCCAGCAGAGACCCACTCACACCGGGCCACCCACAAAGCCGTGACCCCTCACTCCCTCCCACCAGCACAGCCCCGAGACTGCTTACTGGGCAGAGAATATGGCGTCAGGAAGAGCTTCAGGGGCTATTGCTGCCTGCAGCGCTGTTTATATTGGTCTCAACCCAGGCACAACTGGGGAGGGCCAGCCGGCAGGGTCAGGCTACCCAGGTCAGCTAATCCTCAGCCCTCAGGGAATCACATTGTTGAAAATGGACCTCGCTAAGGCAGAATAGAAGCCAAGGAATAAAAGGACACAATGCCATTTGCAGCACCTAGGTGTGTCTAGAGGTAATCACGTGACTTGTAGTAAGTCAGAAAGTGAAAGACACATATCATATCATATCTCTTATAGGTGTGACCGAAAAATGGATACCAGGGCAGATATTTCCACGGAGAAGGGCAATCACAGATTCATTCAACAAACTTATGGTTCACCAATGGAAAGGTGTGAGGATTGGTTTCATTATGATAGTGGGGTTAACAGACATATACAAACACAGGTGACATATATAATCACCGAAGACATACAGAATACCCAGAGAAGACTACTCAACATTCTGTCATAAGTTACATGGGATAATGATCCCAGGAAGAACAGACATATGTATATGTGTAAAAGAACCACATCTTCCACACCTACAAATAGCCAAACATTGTAATCAAATTTGCTGTAATAAAAAATAAAAAAAATTAAATTAAAAACACGAACAAGAAGTAGTGAGACAAACGTTAGGGGCTTTCTCCTGGCACATTCCATTCTAAATTACAATCTAGAACAGGACTACCATTGAAGCTCTGTTGCCCCAGTAACCAGATTTGGTAAGGGAGAACTGCTGCCACCTTGTGGCCGTTTCACACAACAGCAGATTTAATCCCAGCGCTAATGGTCAGTTGATATTCAAAATCATTGCAGGCCTGTAAATGACACCTGCCATGAAAACAAATCCTGGGTTCATATATCGACCAAAAAATTCAAAAGACGTCCATATTTCAAAACGACAGTTTTAAAAGGCATATTTTACACACATTAGTGTTCTGCTTCTTTTTCTTTCTTTCTCTTTTTGTTAAAAAAACGGGAATGGCAAAAAGCATCCCTCAGAATGGGCGAAAATATTTGCAAACGAATCAATGGACAAAGGTTTAATCTCCAATATATATAAAGAGCTCATGCAGCTTAATATTAAAAAAACAAACAACCCAATACAAAAATGGGCAGAAGATCTACAGAGACGTTTCTTCAAAGAAGACACAGAGATGGCCAAGACACACATGAAAAGCTGCTCAACATCACTAATTATTAGAGAAATGCAAATCAAAACTACAGTGAGGTATCACCTCACACCTGTTAGAATCGGCATCATCAGAAAATCTACAAACAACGAATTCTGGGGAGGGTGTGGACAAAAGGATCCCTATTCCATTATTGGTAGAAATGTAAATTGATACAGTCACGATGGAGAACAGTATGGAGTTTCCTTAAAAAACCTAGAAATACAATTAACATATGATCCAGCAATCCCACTTCTGGGCATATACACAGAGAAAACCATAAATCAAAAAGGCACATTCACCACAATGCTCATTTCAGCACTATTTACGATAGCCAGGTAATGGAAGCAACCTAAATACCCACAGACAGACGAATGGATAAAGATGTGGTACATATATAAAATGGAATATTACTCAGCCATAAGAAGGAATGAAAGTGGGTCATTTGTAGAGACGTCGATGGATCTAGAGACTGTCATACAGAATGAAGTAAGTCAGAAAGAGAAAAACAAATATTGTATATTAATGCATATATGTGGAACCTAGAAAAATGGTACAGATGAACTGCTTTGCAGGGAAGAAATAGAGACACAGAGGTAGAGAACACACGTATGGACACCAAGTGTGGGAAGCCATGGGGAGGTGGTGTTGGGATGAGTTTTGAGATTGGGATTGACCTGTATACATGTATATGCATAAAATACATAACTAATAATAACCTGCTGTATAAAAAAATAAATAAAATTAAATTTCAAAATTTTAAAAAATAAAACTTAAAAATAAAAGACAAAAAAGTTCTTCCCTTCACACAGATGTATTTATATGAATGAATTATTTCCATGCTTATATCTATAAATACATAAAAGAGGAATAAAATCTAACTTGAACCAAAAAAGAAAAAAAAACCTGAACCCACTAGTTAGACAGAGGAAAACCCTATCAAGGCACTTGCTCCAGCGGTAAACAATTCTGAAATTGGTCAGAGGTGGGGAATCATCTCCCATAGAGCCAGCTGCCCACTCCTACGCAAGGAGCGTCCTCATTGCAAAGCGGGGGGCCATGCCGAGGCATCTGTGAGTAACCGTGAGATGAGCCCCAGGCCAGCTGCTGTTGAACTTTTCCCACCCTTCCCAGGTACAACAACTGAATATGTACAAGGCCTTGAAAGCCTAGAAGAAGGGGCGTGGAGCAACACCAGCGACAGCACGCAGGCCAACTTGGTGCCTGCAGGCCAGCCAGGATGGTCCTGGCCCTGGGCGCTCTTCTGGAAGCTTTCCATTGCCCTGCCTTAGATACCCCTCCTGTCCCGGCCCCCACTGCTTTTTTCCTTCCTCACATCTGTCCGGAGAGAAATTCAAGTGGAAGGTATGGGTTACACATCCTCTTCTTTACAAGTGGAAGCCTGGCCACTCCTGCAGAAAGTCCAGCAGAGACCCACTCACACTGGGCCACCCACAAAGCCGTGACCCCTCACTCCCTCCCACCAGCACAGCCCCGAAACTGCTGACTGGGCAGAGAATATGGCGTCAGGCAGAGCTTCAGGGGCTACTGCTGCCTGCAGCGCTGTTTATATTGACCTCAACCCAGGCACACCTGGGGAGGGCCGGCCGGCAGGGTCAGGCTACCCAGGTCAGCTAATCCTCAGCCCTCAGGGAATCACATTGTTGAAAATGGACCTCGCTAAGGCAGAATAGAAGCCAAGGAATAAAAGGACACAATGCCATTTGCAGCACCGTAGGTGTGTCTAGAGGTAATCACGTGACTTGTAGTAAGTCAGAAAGTGAAAGACACATATCATATCATATCTCTTATAGGTGTGACCGAAAAATGGATACCAGGGCAGATATTTCCACGGAGAAGGGCAATCACAGATTCATTCAACAAACTTATGGTTCACCAATGGAAAGGTGTGAGGATTGGTTTCATTATGATATTGGGGTTAACAGACATATACAAACACAGGTGACATATATAATCACCAAAGACCTACAGAATACCAAGAGAAGACTACTCAACATTCTGTCATAAGCTACATGGGAAAAGGATCCCAGGAAGAACTGACATATGTATATGTGTAAAAGAACCACATCTTCCACACCTACAACAAGCCAAACATTGTAATCAAATTTGTTGTAATAAAAAATAAAAAATTAAATTAAAAACACGAACAAGAAGTAGTGAGACAAACTTGAGGGGCTTTCTCCTGGCACATTCCATTCTAAATTCCAATCTAGAACACGACTTCCATTGAGGCTCTGTTGCCCCAGTAACCAGATTTGGTAAGGGAGACCTGCTGCCACCTTGTGGCCGTTTCACACAACAGCAGCTTTAATCCCAGCGCTAATGGTCAGTTGATATTCAAAATCATTGCAGGCCTGTAAATGACACCTGCCCTGAAAACAAATCCTGGATTCATATATCGACCAAAAAATTCAAAGGACGTCCATATTTCAAAATGACAGTTTCAAAAGGCATATTTTACACACATTAGTGTTCTGCTTCTTTTTCTTTCTTTCTTTTTTTGTTAAAAAAACGGGAATGGCAAAAAGCATCCCTCAGAATGGAAGAAAATATTTGCAAACGAATCAATGGACAAAGGTTTAATCTCCAATATATATAAAGAGCTCATGCAGCTTAATATTAAAACAACAAACAACCCAATACAAAAATGGGCAGAAGATCTAAAGAGACGTTTCTTCAAAGAAGACACAGAGATGGCCAAGACGCAAATGAAAAGCTGCTCTACATCACTAATTATTAGAGAAATGCAAATCAAAACTACAATGAGGTATCACCTCACACCTGTTAGAATCGGCATCATCAGAAAATCTACAAACAACGAATTCTGGGGAGGGTGTGGACAACAGGATCCCTCTTCCACTAGTGGTGGAAATGTAAATTGATACAGTCACAATGGAGAACAGTATGGAGTTTCCTTAAAAAAATTAGAAATAGAATTACCATATGATCCAGCAATCCCACTTCTGGGCATATACCCAGAGAAAGCCATAAATCAAAAAGGCGCATTCACCACAATGCTCATTTCAGCACTATTTACGATAGCCAGGTAATGGAAGCAACCTAAATACCCACAGACAGACGAATGGATAATGATGTGGTACATATATAAAATGGAATATTACTCAGCCATAAGAAGGAATGAAACTGGGTCATTTGTAGAGACGTCGATGGATCTAGAGAGTGTCATACAGAATGAAGTAAGTCAGAAAGAGACAAACAAATATTGTATATTAATGCATATACGTGGAACCTAGAAAAATGGTACAGATGAACTGGTTTGCAGGCAAGAAATAGAGACACAGAGGTAGAGAACATACGTATGGACACCAAGTGTGGGAAGCCATGGGGAGGTGGTGTTGGGATGAGTTGGGAGATTTGGATTGACCTGTATACATGTATATGCATAAAATACATAACCAATAATAACCTGCTGTATAAAAAAATAAATAAAATTAAATTTCAAAATTTTAAAAAATAAAATTTAAAAATAAAACAGATAAAAGTTCTTCCCTTCACACAGATGTATTTATATGAATGAATTATTTCCATGCTTATATTTATAAATACATAAAAGAGGAATAAAATCTAACTTGAACCAAAAAAGAAAAAAGAAAACCTGAACCCACTAGTTAGACAGAGGAAAACCCTATCAGGGCACTTGCTCCAGCGGTAAACAATTCTGAAATTGGTCAGAGGTGGGGAATCATCACCGATAGAGCCAGCAGCCCACTCCTATGCAAGGAGCGTCCTCATTTCAAAGCTGGGGGCCATGCCGAGGCATCTGTGAGTAACGGTGAGCTGAGCGCCAGGCCAGCTGCTGTTGAACTTTTCCCACCCTTCCCAGGTAAAACACCTGAATATGTACAAGGGCTTGAAAGCCTAGAGGAAGGGCCGTGGAGCCACACCAGCGACAGCACGCAGGCCAACTTGGTGCCTGCAGGCCAGCCAGGATGGTCCTGGCCCTGGGCACTCTTCTGGAAGCTTTCCATTGCCCTGCCTGAGATACCCCTCCTGTCCCGGCCCCCACTGCTTTTTTCCTTCCTCACCTCTGTCCGGAGAGAAATTCCAGCGGAAGTTATGGGTGACATATCCTCTTCTTTACAGGTGGAAGCCTGGCAACTCCTGCAGAAAGTCCAGCAGAGACCCACTCACACAGGGCCACCCACAAAGCCGTGGCCCCTCCCTCCCTCCCACCAGCACAGCCCCGAGACTGCTGACGGGGCAGAGAATATGGAGTCAGGCACAGCTTCAGGGGCTATTGCTGCCTGCAGCGCTGTTTATATTGACCTCAACCCAGGCACACCTGGGGAGGGCCGGCCGGCAGGGTCAGGCTACCCAGGTCAGCTAATCCTCAGCCCTCAGGGAATCACATTGTTGAAAATGGACCTCGCTAAGGCAGAATAGAAGCCAAGGAATAAAAGGACACAATGCCATTTGCAGCACCGTAGGTGTGTCTAGAGGTAATCATGTGACTTGTAGTAAGTCCGAAAGTGAAAGACACATATCATATCATATCTCTTATAGGTGTGACCGAAAAATGGATACCAGGGCAGATATTTCCATGGAGAAAGGCAATCACAGATTAATTAAACAAACTAATGTTTCCCCAATGGTAAGGTGTGAGGATTGGTTTCATTTTGATATTGGGGTTAACAGACATATACAAACACAGGTGACATATATAATCACCAAAGACCTACAGAATACCAAGAGAAGACTACTCAACATTCTGTCATAAGGTAAATGGGAAAAGGATCCCAGGAAGAACAGACATATGTATATGTGTAAAAGAACCACATCTTCCACACCTACAACAAGCCAAACATTGTAATCAAATTTGCTGTAATAAAAAATAAAAAATTAAACTGAAAACACGAACAAGAAGTAGTGAGACAAACTTGAGGGGCTTTCTCCTGGTACATTCCATTCTACATTCCAATCTAGAACACGACTTCCATTGACGCTCTGTTGCCCCAGTAACCAGATTTGGTAAGGGAGAACTGCTGCCACCTTGTGGCCGTTTCACAAAACAGCAGCTTTAATCCCAGCGCTAATGGTCAGTAGATATTCAAAATCATTGCAGGCCTGTAAATGACACCTGCCCTGAAAACAAATCCTGGGTTCATATATCGACCAAAAAATTCAAAGGACGTCCATATTTCAAAACGACAGTTTCAAAAGGCATATTTTACACACATTAGTGTTCTGCTTCTTTTTCTTTCTTTCTTTTTTTGTTAAAAAAACGGGAATGGCAAAAAGCATCCCTCAGAATGGGCGAAAATATTTGCAAACGAATCAATGGACAAAGGTTTAATCTCCAATATATATAAAGAGCTCATGCAGCTTAATATTAAAAAAACAAACAACCCAGTACAAAATTGGGCAGAAGATCTAAAGAGACGTTTCTTCAAAGAAGACACAGAGATGGCCAAGACGAACATGAAAAGCTGCTCAACATCACTAATTATTAGAGAAATGCAAATGAAAACTACAATGAGGTATCACCGCACACCTGTTAGAATCGGCATCATCAGAAAATCTATAAACAACAAATTCTGGGTAGGGTGTGGACAAAAGGATCCCTCTTCCACTAGTGGTGGAAATGTAAATTGATACAGTCACAATGGAGAACAGTATGGAGTTTCCTTAAAAAAACTAGAAATAGAATTACCATATGATCCAGCAATCCCACTTCTGGGCATATACCCTGAGAAAACCATAAATCAAAAAGGCACATTCACCACAATGCTCATTTCAGCACTATATACGATAGCCAGGTAATGGAAGCAACCTAAATACCCACAGACAGACGAATGGATAAAGATGTGGTACATATATAAAATGGAATATTACTCAGCCATAAGAAGGAATGAAACTGGGTCATTTGTAGAGACGTCGATGGATCTAGAGACTGTCATACAGAATGAAGTAAGTCAGAAAGAGACAAACAAATATTGTATATTAATGCATATATGTGGAACCTAGAAAAATGGTATAGATGAACTGGTTTGCAGGGAAGAAATAGAGACACAGAGGTAGAGAACACACGTATGGACACCAAGTGTGGGAAGCCATGGTGTGGTGTTGGTGGCATATGTTGGGAGATTGGGATTGACCTGTCTACATGTATATGCATAAAATACATAACTAATAATAACCTGCTGTATAAAAATATAAATAAAATTAAATTTTAAAATTTAAGAATATAAAATTTAAAAATAAAACAGAAAAAGTTCTTCCCTTCACACAGATGTATTTATATGAATGAATTATTTCCATGCTTATATCAATAAATACATAAAAGAGGAATAAAATCTAACTTGAACCAAAAAAGGAAAAAAAACCTGAACCCACCTGTTATACAAAGGAAAACCCTATCAGGGCACTTGTTCCAGCGGTAAACAATTCTGAAATTGGTCAGAGGTGGGGAATCATCTCCCATACAGCCAGCAGCCCGCCCCCCAAGCAAGGAGGGTCCTCATTGCAAAGCTGGGGGACCGTTCCAAGGCATCTGTGAGTAAACGTGAGCTGAGCCCCAGTCCTGCTTCAGCTGAACTCTTCCCACCCTTTCCAGGTAAAACACCTGAATATGTACAAGAACTTGCAAGCTTAGAGGAAGGGCTGTGGAGCCAAACCAGCGACAGCACACAGGCCGACTTGGTGCCTGCAGGCCAGTCAGGATGGTCCTGGCCCCAGATGCTCATCTGGAAGCTTTCCATTTCCCTGCCTGTGATACCGCTCCTGCCACGGCCCCCACTGCTTTTTTACTTCCTCACCTCTGCCTGGGGAGAAATTCCAGCGGCAGGTATCGGTGACACATCCTCTTCTTTAGCAGGTGGCAGCCTGGCAACTCCTGCAGAAAGTCCAGCAGAGCACCACTCACACTGGGCCACCCACAAAGCCACGGCCCCTCACTCCCTCCCACCAGCACAGCCCCGGCACTGCCTACGGGGCAGAGAATATGGCGTCAGTCACAGCTACAAGGGCTGTCGCTCACTGGAGAGCTGTTTATATTGCCCTCAACCCAGGCACACCTGTGGAGGGCTGGCAGGCAGTTTCAGGCTGCCAAAATCAGCCAATCCTCACCCCTCAGGGGCTCACAGTTGCAGAAAATGAAACTTGCTAAACGGGCCAGGCCCTAGAAACAGGTGTGGGCCCTTGAGAGTCAGGATAGACAAGGGGCTGCAGCTGCGGGTTGTTTTCTTATCATTTTATCTGGTCCATGAGTGGAAAACAACTTCAAGAAGACCCTATCCTAATGAGAGGAACCCAGGAGTCAGGGAGAGGAGTGATGGTGGGTGGAGACAGAGGCCTGGTGCCCTGGCTGCAGTGGAAGTGTCTGGAAGACCAGGCAGAAAGAGCCTGCAGAGAGTGATAGCCATGGTCACAGACCTGTCAGAGCTGCTGTTTGTTAGTTCAAGTCCTGCTCTGAGGTATTCTGTGTCAGCTGTGAGTGACAGGTGAGCTGGGGGTTCTCTGCAAGGTGGGCTATGTGCACAGTTCCTGTGTGTCCAGCCCTGCTGGGGTACCTGCCCAGGGGAGCTCCATATCCTGGGAAGGGCCTGAGTAGGAGAGCCCCATGGGCTGCTGGGTAGCTGCAGAGGTGAGCTCCATACCCTGTGAGGGACTTGACCACGAGAGCCCCGTGGGCTGTGGGGTAGGGGTGCAACCCAGGTGAGCTCCATATCCTGGGATTGGCCTGACCACGAGAGCCCCATGGGCTGCTGGAGACCTGGTAAAGGATATCAGGACAGTCAGTGAAGCCACCGAGGATATACATCCAGTAGCTCCTATTTCCTACTCCCTGCTGGTCATTCTACCTTCCACCAGGCCATGGCATTCTGTATTAGACTTCAATGATGCCTTCTTCTGTATTCCATTCATCTCAGAGTCACAAGAATTTTTGGCTTGTGAGTGGCAGGACACAACATGCAACAAAAGCAATAATGCTGGGCCGTCCTGCCCCAATGGTTCAAAAATCCCCACACCATCATTGGGGAAATGTCCTCTAAAGACCTAAAAGTTCAACGTCTGTAAAAGGGAACCCTCCTTCAATATGCAGATGACATTCTGATCGCCAGGCCTACTAAAGACGCCTCTGAACTACCTAGCCAAGAAAGGATAGAAGGTGTCCAAGAAAAACGCTCAAATATCCCAGGCTAAGGTGACATGCCTGGGCTTCATTCTCACAGATATTCGGAGAAACGCATCCCAGGATAGGGAAGAAGCCATTTGCAGCCTTACCTCTTCTAAAACTAGAAGATAGCTTAGGGGTTCCTGGGGAGGCCAAGGTTTTCTGCATCTGGATCCCTGACTACAGTGTAATAGCTGGGCCTCTACATGAAACACTGACACGAAAAGATGATGATCCTTTTGAATAGAATCCAGAAGCAGCCTTTCAAGAATGGAAAGAGCAGTCAATACAGACCCTTGCCCAGGAACTCCCTAATTTAGCTAAACCCTTTGACCTTTACATACCCGGTCAAAGGTTAATCACCCTTGGAGCCTTAGTGCAAAAACTGGGACCACTTGAAATGGAGCAACACAAGAATGCCCTTCAGGTATGATAAACTATGGTCACCAAGGGCTTTGCCCACCGACTCATCAGGCCAGGATACTGGGGTATCTAAAAAGCTGGAAATCAGCAGCCCGCAAGGCCAGCTCCCTCCTAAGGGAAAAGGACCCCACGTGGTGATCCTAACCACCCATCATGCCCTGAAGTTGCAGGGGTCGCTCTGTGGACACACTGACCTCGAGTGAGGAGGCCCTCCAACTCCAACCTCCAGAGAGATAAACGGGGGCAACGGGCCCCCAAGATGGCTCGTGTGACCATCACTTGACCTGGAGTTTCTCTCAGAAAACGACAAGACTGTGCCCCGAAAGAGCAGACTACTGCTTGCAGGACTTACTGCACCCAGAGGGGAGCTAATATGCTTGGCGGGGGAAACGTATATCACGCTTTCACCATAGGAAACCCTACAGACACCGCGGTGATGGTGGCCAATATGACCGGCTGGACTGCTGGCTACTTCTAAAGGCCATTGACTCAGTGGACGTCATGGTCCTGGATCACCACTGACCCTGGACTGTCTGGGAGTTGCGTGGGCAGGGCTCTGACACATGGTGCTGTTTGTACATTAATTCAGGGACCTAATTAAAGAAAGCACAGACTACTGGTCAGAGCATCTAGTCTGGCAAAAACTGTCAGCCTAAGGTCGCCGAACATATGTGGGGTGGGGTGAAACCTGCCACCACAGCATCTCTGCGCCTCTCTTTCCTGGACCCTTAAAGGTCATTAGAATCTGTACACTTCCAATGCTGGTGCTCAGGCGGACGAGAAGTGAGGCAGGAGGCCTTGGGACAATCAACCTCACCAGGAGGCTGGTGGGGAGACGTTTTGCCCCTCCCCGCATGTATCAGGGTTCCCACCACAGCATGAAGCAGTTACAAAAGAGGGGTCTGCACCCTCAACACCCCAAGAATAAGGAACGGAACAAAAAGCAGAGGAGGTGTTCGTCTCCGGCAACGTTCATTAAAAATTCCTGGGAGATAAAAAGAGAATCTGGGCAATAAAATAAAGTCTAACCTGTTTTTCCTTTGTGCTTTGTATACTTTCACGTGCTCCTAGGGTTCCGCATGCAGAGGTCCCACACCCGGCACTTCAGACCCGATTTCCTAGTGCAGAATGGCTGGGTCGACACCTAAGCTAGCGGGGTCCCATGCAGACTCCGCGGCATAGAGCCTGAGCTGCAGCCAACGCAGCCCTCGAGAGCTCCATCCCCTCCCTCCCACTGACGCTGCCGGGGACCCTACACAGCAGCCCAGCCCACAGCCCATGGGGGAGTGCACGCTCTCACCTCTCCATTCTGTTTTCAAAATAATGTTTCCTTTGCTTCTGAACCAAACTCAGTCTTGATCTGTTGGCTCCAATGACACTGGGCACGGGGACTCCTGTTGGGGTCCACTCTGGAGGATCAGTAACAGAAATTGAGAACATTGTAACTTCAATGAACAGATGTGTGAGCCAAACTGTAGTTAACATAGAGCAGTGTATAATGCTCGGGTAAAATAAGATGTTTCTAAGACTTACATTTGATATTTCCATCACTTTCCTATAAGCAAGTTCAGTGAAGACGTCTGTCTTATTTGCCAGGTCAACATTAGAGAAATGAAGTGATTTATTTCCATGGATGTACATCGAATACTCTTGGCTGAAGCTTCAATCTTGTTTTCAATGCTTTTCCATTGAAAATGATACCTCTCTTTCAGCTCCTCCATTTCTGAGAAGTATAAAATCTTATAATTTATTATTACCAAAGGGGAAAGGTAGGAGAAGGGACAAATTAACAGTTTGGGATTAACACATACACACTGCTATGTATAAAATAGATCATCAACAAGGAACTACTGTATAGCACAGGGAACTACACTGAATATTTTGCAATAACCTATAAGGGGAAATAATCTGAAAAAGAATAGATATTTTTATTGACATCATCTATCAATGACAGATAAAATGTAACCTAAGCAAGGCCGATGGTGAGCGCTTCTGACCCTGAAGATTTCAGTCATCTAAAGTTTGGGCTCTGCCTATTTCCCAAGGCCCTTAAAGGACATACGTGTAGCCGTAGCTTAAAAATTCCCCAGTTTGGGGTTCGGGGAGGCACTGATTTGGAAAAATCCCTGGTGTTCTCCTTACATGCACGGGACCCTTCCTACAGCTAAAACATGCCTGTCACACCTAGAGGATGGTACACCGTTTGATCGGAAAGAGTTTGGAAAAGGCACCTCATCTCCTCATTGCCTGGTGCTCGGGTTCAACCCTCCAGCATCTTTCCTAACAATCTCCTCACTTGGGGATATCAGCACCGTCAACATCCTGTTGCACACAGTTTGGAATTTGTCCAGAGGATGAAGCAGAAAGATGAGAAAAATTTAGAGACAAGTCTTAGGTGTTCGGACAGGCACATGCCACTCTAATTTCCAATCCAGAAGACAAATTCATCAAAGGCTAGAATTGCCCACGGAAACAGAATAGGGCTAGAGGAAATCCCGCTGTTTTGTGTCCAGTTTCCAAAAACACAAGTTGAAAAATGGAACTCAGGGGCACTAAAATTCATGAAACTGCAGAGTTGAAAATATCTATCGTCGAAAAATGTCTTGAGGTAAGTCACAGAAAAGGACTTGTAAGCAAGGGAGAGTGGCAGGAAACAGATTTGAAGAGGTAGAAAGGACTCCCCATTAAAGCACAAGAAAAGGGGCTGAACATCGCCAATGATGCAGTTGGCCAAAAAGGGTGTATGCATTTTTTCTGAATATATTCAAATAAAGGCCATACACACTTTTTATCCAACCCAACAGGTGGGCACTGGAAATCAATATCACAAAATGTATCACTTCACATCAGTCAGAAGGGCCATCCACATAAAGTGTAAACACCAGAAATGCAGGACAGGGCGAGGAGAAAAGGGAGCCCTGTGAGGCTGATAGTGGAAATGTAATTTGCCAACGGCCACTCTGGAGAAGTGTATTGTGTTTGCTAAAACATCTAAAAAATGAGCTACAGAGCATAGGGCACTTGCACTCATGGGCGTGTACCTTGGGAAAAACAAAAATCGACAGAAAACAGGCACACCAACGTTTACCACCTCTCTGTTAAAAAGGGCCTCAACTTGGATATAACCTAAATGTCCCTGGAAGGATAAAATGGATAAAAGAGATGGGGTACTTATGTAGAGTGGAATATTACTCATCCAGAAATCAATGAAATAAGGCCAGTTGTAACAACTCTGGAGGAGTTACATACGATCATTCTAAGTGACATATGTCAGAAAGAAAAAGACACATATCATAAGATGACACTTAAAGGTGGAATCAAAACTGGCTACACATGAAATAAATTACAAAACAGAAACATAGTCAAATATGTAGAAAATAGACATAAGGCTGCTAAATGGGAAAGGTGGGGAATGGTGAGGTATTATCCAGGAGGTTGAAATTAGCAAAGATACCATTCCAAGTACCAAATTGAATAACTGACAAGGCCTACACGGTACCTCAAAGAACTGCACTCAGCCCACTCAAGTCACTGGAAAATAATACATATGACTGGTAAGCATCTGAAAAAGAAGTTATTGTTGTCTCTCAGTACATGAATCAAGTGGATGTACAGCAGCAAAAAACAGAGCTTTGAAAATCAGCTGTAATCAATATAAAAATAAATTTAAAACTATTTATAAAAACAGTGAGACAGACAAAAATTCTTACAACTTTTGTTGAAGGGCTACGATGTAACATGGATTGAACACATGTAGACCCACAGCAGGATGATTATATAAGGCTGGAAGCTATGCATGCTAAGAGATGTTAGAGAGGCTGGGTGAGGAAATGCAGACCTTTTAAAGTAATACTGCCTGGTACCCATTCCATGGGTCCCAAATCTGCAGGTTCAAGGGAATCTTCTGACAGCGAAAACATGCCTGGGAAACCGAGATGAATGTACACCGTGTGCTCAGGAAAGGTGTCTAAAATGCACCTCATTTTTGATCTCCTGGTGCTGGGGTTCGCCAATCCAGCCACATTACTAACAATTTCCCCAGTTGGAGGATCAGCACCTTTAACCTCCTGTTTTACACAGTTTGCAATTAGTGCAGAGGATAAATGGGAAGAGGGGGAACCAATGAGAGATTAGCTGTAGGACTTTTGACAGGCACATGTCACTCTAATTTCCCATTAGGAAGAAGAATTAACCAAAGGCTCAGCCTGCCTCCCCAGAACCAGAATAGGGCCAGAAGTAATCCAATGGTTTGGCGGCCAGCTCACAAAAAAAGCGAGTTGCAAAATGGAGCTCAGGAGCAGACAATTCAAAGACCTGCAAAGATATAAATGATAACCAACGTCCAAAAATATATTCAGGTAAGGCAACGAAGAGGATCTGAATGACAGGCAGAATTGCAGGAAACAGATTTCAAAAGGTAGATTGTACTCACATTTAAAGCATATGAAAAGCAGCAGAATTTCTAAAATGAGGCGGTTGGGCAAAAGGGTGTATGCATTTTTTTCGTGAATATCTTCAGGAAAAAAACACATGCAGAGTTTTTGTCCAACCAAGCAAGAGGGAAATGCAAATCCGCACAACAAAGAAGTCTCAATTTCCACTGCTCAGAAAGGCCATCCAAAAAATGTGTACAAACCAGAAATGCAGGAGAGGCCATGGAAAACAGGGAGCCTAGTCACGCTGATGGGTGGGGTATAAATATCCAAGAGCCACTCTGAAGAATTGTATGCTGTTTTTAAAACATCTAAAATACAAAGCCCCGGAGCAAGGGGACTTCAACTCATGGACATATAACTTGGGAAGACTAAATGTCAATAAGACACAGGCACCCCAAAGTTTAGGGCTGCTCTGCATACAAGAACCTCAACTTTGGTACACCTAAAATATCCCAGGAAAAAGAGAAATGCATAAAGAACTTGTGGTAATTTTGTACAACGGAATATCACTCAGACGTGAAATCAATGTATACAAGGCCAGTAGCAGCATAAAGAGTGGATTTAGGTATGATGATTTTAAGGGAAATTAGTCACACAGAAAAATAATCTTATCATAAGATATCACTTATAGAGGGAATGTCAATATCACAACACATGAACTGAATTAGGAAAGAGAACAGAGTCTCACATTTAGCAAAAATCTCTTATGCCTGCTTCAGGGGAAAGGAGAGGTGGGGTGATGCATAAAACCAGAGTTTGATATTAGCACAGGTACCATTCCATAAACCAAATACAGAATAGACAAGACCTACACCTTCCTCAGTGAACGGGACTCAACACCCCTATGCCCCACAGAGGAATATATCTGACTACTAAGAATCTTAAAACCTATGTATTGATATGTCTCCGTAAGGGAATCAATTGTGTCTAGACTGGCATAAACACGTCAGTGAAAATCAGCTCAACCCCATTATAAAAATGAATTTCAAAAAACCCCAAATAACAGCGAAATTCTTACACAATTCCTTCAGGGTTTCTGATGAAACCTGGAATGACCCTATCTGCAAAGACAGCTGGATGAGACATAAGGCTGGACACTTGGGACTGAGAGGACTGGTGAGATTGGGAGAGAAAATGCAGACCTTTTAAAGTAGTAAGGCATGCCACCATTCCATGTGTCCCAAATCTCCAGGTAGAAGGGTATATCACTACAATTATAACATGTATAGGAAACCTAGAAAATGGACACCCTGTGATGGCAAAATGTTTCTAAAACTCTCCTAATTTTTCCTCTCCTTGTGCTCCACTTTGGCATTCCAACTGCTTTACTATCAATCTCCCAACTTAGGAGAGTCAGCCCCTATAACCTCCTGGTTCGCACAGTTTGCTAATTGTGCAGAGGATGAAAGGGAAGAGGGAGAACCAATCAGAGAGTAGATGTAGGCATTTGGAAGGTCACATGTCACTCTAAGTTCCCGGCAGGAAGAAGAATTAACCAAAGCCTCAACCACCCACAGGGAACCAATATAGCGACCCCTGGAACCAGTATAGGTCCTGAAGCAAAATTGTGGATTTGCGGCCAGCTCACAAAGATGGGATTTGAAAATTGGAGCTCAGGGGCACAGCAATTCACAAACCTGCAGACTTATAAAGGACTACTCTCTTCCAAAAATCTGTTGAGGGAAGGCAATGAAGCGGACTTGAAAATGAGGCAGAATTGCACAAAACATATTTCAAGAGGTAAATTGGAATCGCCTTTAAAGCACAGGAAAATCATCCCAACTTGGACAGAGATGCACTTGGCCAAAAAGGGCGTATGCCTTTTCTCCTGAATATATTCAGAAGAAAACGCATACGCCCTTTTTGGCCAATCAAGCAAGCTCTCAATACAAATCCACACTACAAAGAATTGTCACTTACCACCGGTCAAAAGGGACATCCGAATATCTGTAAAAACCAGAAAGGCAAGAGAGAGATGGCAAGGGCATGAAGCAATGTGATCCCAGTGGTCATGGAGGATTGTGATGACAAGCGCATGGAGAATTGTGATGACAAGATTATGTACCATTTTGTTGACAAAGGCAAGGACCATTATGATGACAAGGTTCATGGAGCACTGTGATGACAAGCATCACGGAGAATTGTGATTACAGGGGTCCTGGAGCATTGGGATGACAAGCGCATGGATCATTGTGATGACAATGGTCATGGAGCATTTTAATGACAAGAGTCCCGGATCATTGTGTTGTCAGGGTTCATGGAGCGTTGTGATGACAGTGGTCATGGAGCATTGTGATGACAAGGTACTGGAGCACTGTGATGAGAAGACCATGGAGCTTTGTGATGACAAGTCTCATGGAGCATTCTGATGAAAAGTGCCATGGAGCATTGTGATTACAGGGGTCTTGGAGCATTATGATGACAAGGGCATGGAGCATTGGGATGAGAAGGCCATGGAGCGTTCTGATGACATGCATCATGGAGCTTTGTGATGACAAGGGCATGGAGCATTGTGATTACAGTGGTCTTGGAGCACTGTGATGAAAAGGGCATGGATCATTTTTATGAAAAAGGCATGGAGCCTTGTCATGACAGGGTTCAAGGAGCAAACTGACAACAAGTGTCAGGGAGCATTGTGATGACAAAGGTATTGAGTATTGTGATGACAAAGGTCATGGAGCATTGTGATGAGAAGACCATGGATAATTGTGATGACGAGCGTCATGGGGCGTTGTGATGATAAGTGTTATGGAACATATTGATCACCAGGATTTGGAGCATTGTGATCACAGAGGTCATGGAGCATTTTGGTTTCATTGTGATGACAATAGCCTGAAGAATTATGATGATGGGCATGGTGCATTGTGATGACAGGGTTCATGGAGCATTGAGATGAAAAGGGGCATGGAGCATTGCGATTACAGGAGTCTTGGAGCATTGTGATGACAAAGGCATGGAACATCGTGAATGAGAAGGCCATGGAGCATTCTGTTGACATGCGTCATGGAGCTTTGTGATGACAAGGGCATGGAGCATTGTGATTACAGGGGTCTTGGAGCATTGTGATGACAAGGGTCATGGAGCCTTGTGATGACAAGGCTGTGGAACATTGTGATGGCAGGGGTCATGGAGCATTGTTATGACAGGGGTAATGGAGCATTGTGATGACAAGGGCATGGAACACTGTGATACATGGGTCATGGAGGATTGTAATGAGAAGCGCATGGAGCATTGTGATAAGAATGGCATCGAGCATTGTGATGAAAAGCATCATGGAGCCTGTGATGACAAGGGCATGGAACAATGTGATGAGAGGGTTCATGGAGCATTGTGATGACAATGGCATGCAGCATTGTGATGACAAGGGTCATTGAGCTTTGTGATGACAAAGGTCATGGAGCATTTTGATGACAAGGGTGTGGTGCATTCTGTTGTGAAGGGCAGGGAGCATTGTGATGACAGGGGTTATGGAACATTGTGATGTCAGGGGAATGAAGCATTGTGATGATAAAGGCATGTAGCATTGTTGTGACAAGGGTCATGGAATATTGTGATGACAGGGGTGAGGGAGTATTGTGTTGACTAGTGATGGAACATTGTGATATCAGTGGTGAGAGAGCATTTTGATGAGAAGTGCATGGAGAAGTGTGATGACAAGGTTTATGGAGCATTGTGATGACAAAGATGTGGAGCATTGTGATGACAAGCGCATGGCACATTGTGATGCCATGGGTCATGGAGTATTGTGCTAACAAAGGCATTGAGCATTGGGATGACAAGGGTCACCGAGCATTGTGATGAAATGTTCATGGAGCGCTGTGGTGACAAAGGTCACAGAGCCTTGTGATGATGAGGGCCTGAACCATTGTGATGACAAAGGTCATGAAGCATTGTGATGACTGGAGTCAGGGAGCATTGTGATGACAGGGGTCATAGAGCATTGTGATGAAAGGGCATGGAGCATTGTGATGACAGGGGCATGTTGCATTGGTTTGACAAGTTTCAGGGATTATTGTGATGACAGTGGGCATGGCGCATTGTGATGACAAGGGCATGGAGCATTGTGATGAGAAGGTCATGGAGTATTGTGAAGAAGGGTGTCAGGGAGCATTGTGATGACATATGTCATGGTCCATTGCGATGACAATGGAATGGAGCATTGTGATGCCAAGTGTCATGGAGGATTGTGATGACAAAGGTAATGGAGCATTTTGATGACAAGCGCTTGGAGCATTGTGATGACAAGGGTCATGGAGCATTGGGCTGAAAATGTTCATGGAGCATTGTGATGACAAGGGAATGGAGCATTGTGATGACAAGAGTCCCGGATCATTGTGTTGTCAGGGGTCATGGAGTGTTGTGATGACAGTGGTCATGGAGGACTGTGATGACATGGGTCATGGAGCATTGTGATGAGAAGGTCATGAAGCATTGGGCTGAAAATGTTCATGGAGTATTGTGATGACAGGGGTCATGGAGCATTGTAATGAGAAGGGAATTGAGCACTGTGATGACAAGGTCCTGGAGCATTGTGATGGGAAGTCCATGGAGCCTTGTGATGACAATTCTCATGGAACATTCTGATGAAAAGGGGCATGGAGCATTGTGATTACAGGGGTCTTGGAACATTGTGATGACAAGGGCATGGAGCATTGTGATGAGAAGGCCATGGAGCATTCTGATGACATGTGTCATGGAGCTTTGTGCTGACAAGGGCATGGAGCATTGTGATGAAAATGGCATGGATCATTGTTATGAAAAAGGCATGGAGCCTTGTCATGACAGGGTTCTAGGAGCATACTGACGACAAGTGTCACGGAGCATTGTGATGACAAGTGTATTGAGCATTGTGATGACAAAGTTCATGGAGCATTGTGATGAGAAGACCATGGATAATTGTGATGATGAGCGTCATGGGGTGTTGTGATGATAAGTTTTAGGGAACATGGTGATCACAAGGGTTTGGAGCATTGTGATGAGAGAGGTCATGGAGCATTTTGATTTCATTGTGATGACAATAGCCTGAAGCATTATGGTGATGGGCATGGTGCATTGTGATGACAGCGTTCATGGAGCATTGAGATGAAAAGGGGCATGGAGCATTGTGATTACAGGGGTCTTGGAGCATTTTGATGACAAGGGCAAGGAGCATTGTGATGAGAAGGCCATGGAGCATTCTGATGACATGTGTCATTGAGCTTTGTGATGACAAGGGCATGGAGCATTGTGATTACAGGGGTCTTGGAGCATTGTGATGACAAGGGTCATGGAGCCTTGTGATGACAATGGTGTGGAACATTGTGATGGCAGGGGTCATGGAGCATTGTTATGACAGGGGTAATGGAGCATTGTGATGAGAAGGGCATGGAGCATTGGTCTGAAAAGTTTCATGGATTATTGTGATGAGAGTGGGCATGGAGCATTGTGATGACAAGGTCACGGAACACTGTGATCCATGGGCCATGGAGGATTGTAATGACAAGGGCATGGAGCATTGTGATGAGAAGGGCATCGAACATTGTTTTGACAAGCGTTATGGAGCTTTGTGATGACAAGGGCATGGAACAATGTGATGAGAGGGTTCATGGAACATTGTGATTCCAAGGGTTATGGAGCTTTGTGATGACAAAAGTCATGGAGCATTTTGATGTCAAGGGTGTGGTGCATTGTGTTGAGAAGGGCAGGGAGCATTTTGATGACAGGGTCATGTAGCAATTTGATGAAAAGTATAATGGAACATTTTGATGACAGGGGTTATAGAACATTGTGATGTCAGGGGTCATGGAGCTTTGGGATGAAAAGGGTCATGGAGCATTTTGATGACAGGGGTTATGGAACATTGTGATGTCAGGGGTCATGGAACATTGTGATGATAAGGGGATGTAGCATTGTGATGACAGGGGTCATGGAACATTGTGATTACAGGGGTGAGGGAGTATTGTGATGACTAGTGATGGAACATTGTGATATCTCTGTTGAGAGAGCATTTTGATGAGAAGTGCATGGAGCATTGTGATTACAAGGTTTATGAAGCATTACGATGACAAGGTTGTGGACCGTTGTGATGAAAATCACGTGGCACATTGTGATGACAAGGGTCATGGAGCATTGTTCTGACAAAGGCATGGAGCATTGTGATGAAAAGTTCATGGAGTATTGTGGTTACAAAGGTCACAGAGCTTTGTGATGATGTGGGCATGGACCACTGTGATGACAAATGTTATGAAGCATTGTGATGACTGGAGTCACAGAGCATTGTGATGACAGGTGTCATGGAGCATTGTGATGACAAGGGCATGGAGCATTGTGATGACAGGGGCATGGAGCATTGGTCTGACAAGTTTAATAGACTATTGTGATGACAGTGGGCATGGGGCATTGTGATGACAAGGGCATGGGGCATTTTGATGAGAAGGTCATGGAGTATTGTGAAGACAGGTGTCAGGGAGCATTGTGATGACATATGTCATGGTCCCTTGCGATGACAATGGCATGGAGCATTGTGATGCCAAATGTAATGGAGGATTGTGATGACAAATAT